>NC_090648.1:502509723-502799723 GCF_040937935.1 Hyperolius riggenbachi
CCCATCAGACAGAAATCTTACCCCCTTCCATGTAGTATGAGAGCCACACCTACACAGTCTATTCTATGGAGCTGCACTCCCCATCAGACAGAAATCTTACCCCCTTCCATGTAGTATGAGAGCCACACCTACACAGTCTATTCTATGGAGCTGCACTCCCCATCAGACAGAAATCTTACCCCCTTCCATGTAGTGTGAGAGCCATACTCTACACAGTCTATTCTATGGAGCTGATCCCCCATCAGACAGAAATCTTACACCCTTCCATGTAGTATGAGAGCCACACCTACACAGTCTATTCTATGGAGCTGCACTCCCCATCAGACAGAAATCTTACCTCCTTCCATGTAGTATGAGAGCCACACCTACACAGTCTATTCTATGGAGCTGCACTCCCCATCAGACAGAAATCTTACCCCCTTCCATGTAGTATGAGAGCCACACCTACACAGTCTATTCTATGGAGCTGCACTCCCCATCAGACAGAAATCTTACCCCCTTCCATGTAGTATGAGAGCCACACCTACACAGTCTATTCTATGGAGCTGCACTCCCCATCAGACAGAGATCTTACCCCCTTCCATGTAGTATGAGAGCCACACCTACACAGTCTATTCTATGGAGCTGCACTCCTCATCAGACAGAAATCTTACCCCCTTCCATGTAGTATGAGAGCCATACTCTACACAGTCTATTCTATGGAGCTGCACTCCCCATCAGACAGAAATCTTACCCCCTTCCATGTAGTATGAGAGCCATACCTACACAGTCTATTCTATGGAGCTGCACTCCCCATCAGACAGAGATCTTACCCCCATCCATGTAGTATGAGAGCCACACCTACACAGTCTATTCTATGGAGCTGAACTCCTCATCAGACAGGAATCTTACCCCCTTCCATGTAGTATGAGAGCCACACCTACACAGTCTATTCTATGGAGCTGCACTCCCCATCAGACAGAAATCTTACCCCCTTCCATGTAGTATGAGAGCCATACCTACACAGTCTATTCTATGGAGCTGCACTCCCCATCAGACAGAGATCTTACCCCCATCCATGTAGTATGAGAGCCACACCTACACAGTCTATTCTATGGAGCTGAACTCCTCATCAGACAGAAATCTTACCCCCTTCCATGTAGTATGAGAGCCACACCTACACAGTCTATTCTATGGAGCTGCACTCCCCATCAGACAGAAATCTTACCCCCTTCCATGTAGTATGAGAGCCATACCTACACAGTCTATTCTATGGAGCTGCACTCCCCATCAGACAGAGATCTTACCCCCATCCATGTAGTATGAGAGCCATACTCTACAGTCTATTCTATGGAGCTGCACTCCCCATCAGACAGAAATCTTACCCCCTTCCATGTAGTATGAGAGCCACACCTACACAGTCTATTCTATGGAGCTGCACTCCCCATCAGACAGAAATCTTACCCCCTTCCATGTAGTATGAGAGCCACACCTACACAGTCTATTCTATGGAGCTGCACTCCCCATCAGACAGAAATCTTACCCCCTTCCATGTAGTATGAGAGCCACACCTACACAGTCTATTCTATGGAGCTGAACTTCCCATCAGACAGAAATCTTTGTAAGATGCTGCACACACAGATGCTGTACAGACACAAAAGATCAGTATCTGCAAAAGATCTGTTCCTGCCAAAAATCCATTCCTGCAAATTGCAATGATATTCTATGAGATTTGCAGATCCTCATACACACATGATTTAACTGACATTCATCTGCAGATTAGATCCACCAGGATGGATTTTCAGATCTGCGGATGATTGCTTGATCTGCAGAAGAATGTCAGTTAAATCATGTGTGTATGATGATCTGCAGATCTCATAGACTATCATTGCAATTTGCAGGAACAGATCTTTTGCAGATACTGATCTTTTGTGTCTGTACAGCATCTGTGTGTGCAGCATCTTACAAAGATTTCTGTCTGATGGGGAGTTCAGCTCCATAGAATAGACTGTGTAGGTGTGGCTCTCATACTACATGGAAGGGGGTAAGATTTCTGTCTGGGGAGTGCAGCTCCATAGAATAGACTGTGTAGAGTATGGCTCTCATACTACATGGAAGGGGGTAAGATTGGTTTGTGATCTTTCATTTTCCAAAGACTATGGTCTGATGTGTGTATGAGCCTTTAGAAAAAGGAATGGAGCTGGGGTTCCAGTTTATATAATAAGTAGCAGTGGAGGGAAAGTCAAAAGCAACAGAGAAAACGAGGACATTTAGCAAAGCCCACGTGAGCTTTTGTATGCTGATGGAGTGTACTGATGTTTGCTGTGTGCTTTGTGTGCCATTGTCTATTGAAGGTGATGACAGGGGACCTGATGGACAGGTATTTACAGCTCCACTAAGAAAACGCTGGCAAAAAGCTTACTGAAATCTCTTACAAAAAGCTAATTAAAAAAAGTGTTAGCGATTTGTAGTGGGTTCCAGGCCTAAAAGGCATTTTCATTGCTGCATAAAATTTACATCAGCTTAAAGAGACTGTAACAAAATTTTGAGCCTTCTTTCTTCTATCCTAGAAGTTCCTATACCTGTTCTAATGTGGTCTGTCTTACTGCAGCCTTTCCTAGTTGCACAGTCTCTGTAATAAATCTTATCATCTTTCCTCTGTCGGCTGAGGCTGGAATGTGCGGAATGTGCAGCACTGCTCGTCATTGGCAGAAGCTTTACACACCCTCTCCAAGCTCTGCATGAGTCACACAGTAAGCTGTTCTCAGCCTATGATACTCTGGTTAGAAGGCAAGCCAGTCTTTTGTTTGTAAACACTGCCTAAAACTGTTCATTACAAGGCAGGATTGCAACAGGGAGTGGCAGAAACAGCACAGAGGGGCCCAGGAGAACATAAGGAATTGAATGGTATGCTTTTTGTTGTAAGAATTTGAGTACAGATTCTCTTTAAAGGATACCACAACTGACATGTGGCATAATGAGATAGACATGGGTATGTACAGTGCCTAGCACACAAATCACTATGCTGTGTTCCTTTTTTTTCTTTCTCTGCCTGAAAGAGGTAAATATTAGGTTTGTAAGTGGCTGACTCAGTCCTGACTCAGACAGGAAGTGACTACAGTGTGACCTTCACTGATAAGAAATTCCAACTATAAAACACTTTCCTAGAAGAAAATGGCTTCTGAGAGCAAGAAAGAGATAAAAAAAGGGGGAAATTCTTATCAGTGAGGGTCACACTGTAGTCACTTCCTGTCTGAGTCAGGACTGAGTCAGCCACTTACATACCTGATATTTACCTCTTTCAGGCAGAGAAAGAAAAAAAGGAACACAGCATAGTTATTTGTGTGCTGGGCACTGTACATACCCATGTCTATCTTATTATGCCACATGTCAGTTGTGGTATCCTTTAAAGCAACTTCTCTAGCATACGGCACAGCTGGAGGATCAGTGAATCAGCTGATCTGTAGAAACACAATCGCCAAGCAAATTGAAAGCCCCGCCCACCCCTACACCTCAGTGCGTCAGAAAGTAACATTACAGAAACTGTTCCGGATGCAAGTTAGAAACTCTGCTACGGGTATGTCTAACCCATACATGTCAAACTCCGGCCCGCGTGTCAAATCCAGCCCTCAGAGCTATTAAATTTGGCCCTCAAATGGTTTCCCCACTTTGCATTATATTTGGCCCACTACAGACCACCAGGGAAGCTATATTGGAGGTGAAGCCCTAGGTCACCAGGGAAGCCATATGGGGGAGGGAGGGGGAAGGCACTAGATACCAGGGAACTGTATAGGGGAGGGAGGGGGTCACTAGATACCAGGGAAATGTATATGGTAAGAAGGTGGCCAGTAGACATTGAGGTTGGCCCGTGACTTGGTCCCAGTGTACAATATCGGCCCACTTTGTGTTTGAGTTTGCCAACCCTGGTCTAACTGGATATTTTTTTTTTTTTGTTTTTTTTCCCTTTTTTAATTGCTGCACAATAATATTGTGAAATTAGGGTAATATGTTTATAGTGGCTGGATAATGTAATGGTTAAAAGGACACTACAGTGAAAAATTATAAACATTTAAAATGTGCACACCTATACAAATAAGTACATTTTTTTTTTTCCAGAGGACAATGAGCCATAAATGACTTTTCTCCTATGTTGCTGTCACTTACAGTAGGTAGTAGAAATCTGACAGAACTGACATGGTTTGGACTAGTCCATCTTTTTATAGGGGGATTTTCAGGGATCTATTTAATTTCAAAAGCACTTAGTGAATGGCAGTTGCTCTGTCCAACTGCCAAAAAACTGTGTAGCGAGCAGGGAAGCTGGCCAGCATCATTGTTTAAATCCTTTTTAGGGAATATCTTTACAAAGAATAAAAGCCTTGCTGAGAATCCCCTGTGAAGAGATGGACTAGTCCAAAACCTGTCGGTTCTGTCAGATTTCTACTACCTACTGTAAGTGACAGCAACATAGGAGAAAAGTAATTTATGGCTCATTTTACTATGGAAAAAGTGTACTTATTTGTATATGTTTGCACATATTATACATTTTTATAAATTTTTAGCTGTAGTGCCCCTTTAAGGGCTCGATCTCTGGCACAGGCGACCAGAGTTGGAATCTCGGCTATGCCTGTTCAGTAAGCCAGCACCTATTCAGTAGGAGACCTTGGGCTGATTCACAAAAGCATGCTAAGTGTCAGCACGCCAGTGAAAAGCCACTTAGCACGTGCAAACTACCTCTTCATAATATGCGCGTAAGAGTTTACGCGCAGCGCTTCGCGTGCAAAATCAGCCCATAATGACTAAAACTAATTGGAGAAATCCTTGAGGTTTGGAAAAATTAAGGGCAAAAGAAGAGTATGGCAGAGGCTACGATGGACAGACGGCATATGTGACGCTATGAACATGCCTATGCAACAGCTGAAAGAAGCTGTAATTGACGCACATGTGGCTTGCAGAAGTACATATGGTCACAAAGAAGTCTGAGTGGACTACACGAATGAGGAGAAAGACACATGCCAGTGCTTGCCTTCAGTAAAAATAAACAAAGCAAATTTGCTAAACTAGTAGCTTGTGGTTTGCACAACACCACCAATCCCCTGTTTGGAATGTTTATTCTTGTAGAATTTTCCATATAACCGCACATGCATTGGGATGGTGCAGGATGATGCACTGGCCTCTGGTTGTTGCGTGCGGTGACGTCCCATCCTCCTCCTGCTGGGACTCTCATCCGGTTGTCACTCTATATAGATAAGTCTCCTGAGGTTTGTTACAAATAGAAGGAAAAGTTTCCAGGTGACAAACGCGAGCTGTCACAAGCGATTTCCCTGAACAGCAACTGTATCCATAAACCCACCTACTGTATCTATACACCCAACTCCACAAAGACTTCATTTACTGTAGGCTTAAAGAGAACCAGAGACTAAGCACCCTCATATATTTTCCCGTATATATCAGTGGGAACATTTGAGAACGCCTACCCTTCTCTGTTTCATTCTTCACTGCTCAGCCTGCTTATCAGCCCTGCTAAAATCCCTGACTGAGCATTCAGTCTGGCTTTGCTCAGGAATCCTTATAGCTGAGTCTGTCTTTTCAAGTCCAAACCTGCCCCCTTCTGGCTCATCTGATTCCTGAGCAAAGCCAGACTGAAAGCTCAGTCAGGGAGTTTATCAGGGCTGATAACAAGTAGGCTGAGCAGTGAAGGATGAAACCGAGAGCAGGGTAGGTGTTTACTGTCATGTTCCCACTGATATATATGATAAAATACATGAGGGTGCTTCGTCTCTGGTTCACTTTAAGGTAGCCATACATCTAGTGATGTATGGCAAATTTGACCAAGAAACAAATCCTCTCTCTGCTTCTGGGATACCATTTCTGCATACACGCATGCCCCACATGGTTTCCTAGTAAGGGCGCCCTCGTGTGAAGTCATACGCGTGCCCTTACTAGGAAACCACGTGGGGCGTGCATTTATGCAGGGACGGAAGCGGAGGCCTGCGGAGAGGTAATCTATACATTTACACGTGGCAGGGGGACATCGTCGGGGGTTTCATCCAATTCTATAATAATTGAATTGGATGGTTGATTGGCTGCCAATAGCCTGATACATGGCCACCTTTATTTCCCCACCCCCTTTCTCCAAATCTATGCCTGAATCATGGACTGCTTGCAGGTATCTAAAGGCTAGTACAAAACTTCAATTTTGAGTAGCCAATTTTACCACCCCCATGTAGTATGAGGCTCAACAGATATTAAATACAAAGATCAGATTGTGCTGGTAAAGTCTCATGCTACATGGAGGTGGTAAAATCGGTCAGTAATTGGCCAATCAACTTTGAAGGTGTGTAACATGCTTTACTCGAGTTGATGCCTTTTTTTATCACTTTATTAAAGTGGATCCAAGATAAACTTTTACTCATTGCATAATTGTGTTCATTTCATACAGTTTATAGGGCAGACAGGAAGTGACTACAGTGTGACCCTCACTGAAATTCCAACTATAAAACTCTTCACTAGCAGGAAATGACTTCTGAGAGCAGGAAAGGGATAAAAAGGGGAATGTCTTATCAGTGAGGGTCACACTGTAGTCACTTCCTGTCTGAGTCAGGACTGAGTCAGCCACTTACATACCTGATATTTAACTCCTTTTAGGCAGAGAAAAGGGGGGGGGAAGAACACCGCATAGTTATTTGTGTACTAAGCACTGTACCTACACATTTCTATCTCTTCATGTCACTTCGGGTATCCTTTAAATGGAAACTGAAGTGAGAGAGATGTGGAGGCTGCCATATTTATTTCCTTTTGAACAATACCAGTTGCCTGACAGCCCTGTTGATCTGCTGTTTCTATTACTTTCAGCCATAGACCCTGAACAAGCACGCTGCAGATCAGAGGTTTTCGGACTGGATTAGCTGCATGCTTGTTTCAGGTGTGTGCTTCAGACACTACTGCAGACAAAGGACTGTCAGGAAACTAGTATTGTTTAAGAGCAAATAAATATGGACATTTTCTTCTCACTTCAGTTTCCCTTTTCACTTGCCTTACATGCAGATATCTTCATGCGAGTCCTCTCTTTTTTTTCTCCCCTTGAGTTTGCATTGATTTGCTGCAAGTTGGCCAATATCCAGCTCCGGAAGCTTCTCTTGCTATAGGAAGTAGCCCCAGACTGTCCTCATGCAAATACTCGCTGTACTGAACTGTGGATTTCATATTTATAGATTTTGTTTTTTTACATTGACTTTCCCACTTTGCTAACTTCTGTGTCTCTCTCCCAACAGAATCGCTCAGAATTTAAGTTTCAAGGGGCAGATGAAGACAAGAGGAAGGCAAGTATGGCCTAATGAACATTATGTGCTGCAGAAAACTTCCATGTATAAAAACCAGGAGTAGCCTGAGGATAGCCGGACCTGGGCGTCCTCCAATCTGCAAAGTCCAGGGGAAAATTGTGTACAAATATTAGACCTGTGAAGATCAAATCCTGTTGGGTTTACTGAAAAAAAAGAGAAGAGGGAGGTGGAGAAAGGTACTCCCCAAACTGTGAAGCATGAGGTCGTGAGTTTGTCTCCCGGGTCAGAAAAAATAACAGGTGTTTCTATGCCAACCTAGTCTGACTCGTTGGGGTGCTCTGGAAGATGAACACCACACATACCTCTTGGTTGAGGGGGGTGTGGCCTTCAAAGCCAAAGCTTCCTACCTTTACCGTTTTGGGAGCGTGGGAAGGAGTTCTAGGTGGTGGTGCTGCTGGTCTGTTGGCCAATGCCCTACATTATTGTACTATGGAAATCATCCATAAACCCAGACAGGTGACTGGAGGGGCAGCAGTCTGTGGAGGAGGTGTTAAGTTGAACTACACTGTCCTTTGGGTCAGCGTTTTGTTAGGTGGAGTTTGTTGGAGTACGTATTGATCGGCCGTATTTACATTTGGGCGCAGGGAGAAGCCGGGTGATGGCATGCCCTGCTCTAAGTAATCTTGGGGAATATAAAAATAAATTCCCCTCCCATTACCTAATTTTTGGTATATTTTGTCTCCACTGATAAGCCTGAGATCTGTGTGCTGAGTTGATAAGATCTGCAGAGGCCAGTTCCTTGTTTACACCAAGCACTTACCGTATGTGTTGTCATACTGTATGCAGCTCTACTCTGCACTCGTGCTCTACGCGACTCTACTCTGCACTCAGCAAAGGTGGCCATACACTTAGTTTCCAGTCAATCTTACAGATTTGATCACTCCAAAAAAAACTGCTAGAAATCAATGCACCCCCCCCCCTCCCTCGAAGTATTCAATGACTGATCCTATATGCCCCCACAGCGCTTTCTCCAATTAGGCAGTGACTCCTGTGTTGGGCAGCATTACCTCCTCCAATCAATTTATTGACACCCCCCCCCCCCCCCCTTGATTAGCCAGCATCCCCCACTCTAGCTAGTGAGTTAGTATTTCTCCCCCCCCCCCACTATGCAGCACCCCCGCGAATGACCATGGAGATTAAAGAGTCAACCTTGTACAGTGTGGACATTTCTCCACATGGGTGCTGCAGTTAGTCACACCCACTGTAATTATGCAGCATCACCTCAGTGCCCCCTCCAGATTGTATGTGACCCCCCCCCCCCCCTCATTAGCTGGCCAAACTTTTTACCTATCCAGGCCAAGGTACACTGATCCAGAGCTCCACCTTAAATCCTTTGATGTCCAGCCGCGGTTCTCGGGACTAACGGTTAACTGGCAGGTAGTGCAGCCGTAGTGTATATCAGTGTGCAGTTGCATTGCCTGATGTATGAACGCCGGAGTACTCTAACTGCACCGGGGTGACGCAGCACCCAGTATGAGAACCCCTGCTTTAGAGCCTTTCCAATCTGCCCTGCGTACCCTCGTTCCACAGCCAGGTCCTCTGCTCCAACATCCTACTTCAACCGCATCGCATCCAGATATAGTTCCCCCTTACGGTCCAGAGCAGTTTTCAAATTTCAGCTCATGTCCCTTTTTTAATCAGCAATAATGTTATCCCTACTCCTCTTGCCCCCCTACAATTTTTGTTTTCTATTCATTTTAATAGAAAAAAATACACATTTCAGTTTTAGCACTTTTTATTTTTAAACTGGGATTGATAAAAACATTGTTTGGCTATTTCTGTTTATCACAAAACTTAAATTGCGTTCATGTCACGATTTATGGTGAAGATATTTGATCCTGAAATGCTACTGTGTGTATTTTCACTTTAATTTTTACCATTAAAAATACTTTTCTGTTCTCTGTTCAATACTTATTGGTTCAGGGAACATATATTCCCTTTCACCAGTTAGTGCCGCAGCAGGCAGTGCTGGAGGTTTTGCTCAGGAGCAATGCCCAACTGTGCACAGCTGTGCTTCAGCTACATGACCTGTATCTATGGTCTCATGGCTTAGACAAAGTCACAGAGGGCGTAGATCTACTGTAGCGGTGGAAAAAGTGGGTCATGTTGGGCCTCTGAGTATTTCCGAAGATGTACTGTGCTGACTTGCGTGGTTTAGAGCCACTTGTCGTCAGAAGTACTCGCAGACCTAATGAGGTAGCCGGTGGCAAGTTTTTAAACTGAGCTATAGTTGTGTGTGTGTGTGTGTGTTTTTTTTTTTTTTTTTTTTTTTTTTTTTTATTCCATTCCCCCCCCCCCCCCCCCCCAACTGAAAAAATACACCTATATTTCCAAGTAAAATATTGTTGCCATACATCATACTATGGATATAATTTAAACGTATTAAAGCGGAATATAACCCTGCATTTCAACTTTGCTCTAAAACAGTGGTGCTCAACCTTTTTTGGCCCGAGGGCCGAACTTCGAGGGCTGGAACACGTGCATACAAAATTTCGATGTAAAACTTTTAAAGAGAACCCGAGGTGGGATTTAATTATGTTACTGGGGAACAGAGGCTGGTTGTGCACACTAAGACCAGCCTCCGTTGCCCCATGGTGTGCCTCCATGTCCCCCCTGCGCACCGCTATAACCCCGCAGTGCTGGCGACACGCAGCGTGTCGCCAGCACAATGTTTACCTAAGCGCTGTCTGTCGGCGCCGCTCCTCCGCATCGGCGCTACCCGCCCGTGTCCCTTCCCTCCCGCTGATGGGAGGGAAGTGACGCGGGCGGGTAGCGCCGATGCGGGGGAGGGGCGCTGACTGCGCATAGGTAAGCATTGTGCTGGCGACGCGCTGCGTGTCGCCAGCACTGCGGGGGCTATAGCGGCGAGCAGGGGGGACATGGAGGCACACCATGGGGCAACGGAGGCTGGTCTTAGTGTGCACAACCAGCCTCTGTGCCCCACTAACATAATTAAATCCCACCTCGGGTTCTCTTTTTAACGTTTTTCTAGTAACAGCTAACATGGTGTTGGAAATGGAAAGAAAACGACAATATAAGAATTGTTGTACTCACCATTTAATGCACATTTTCTTAATGAGAAGTTTACGGCTGTCTTTCAGAAACCAATTTCTGGATATTTGGCTCCAAATTTGTAACATTTATTCTTAATACAGAATGAAGATGATCATCTGTGATGCGAGAACGTGAGCCAGTTTTTGCCCTTTTCATCACTGAGAAAGTTTTGCTCACAGACATAAGTGCTGGCAAAAGTTGTGACCATGTGCATCTGTGCAGAGGCAGATTAATGCAGCAATGGTATCAGAGTCCAGTACGGTACCTGGGTGTATGCAGTAATGAGCACGTGGCCTGTAGTGTGCTGGCTGAGGAGGCTGTCAGCTCTGTGTGGGGCTAAGGGGGCTGTCACAGCGTGTGCCCCGGTGTCTGACTGCGGAGGAGGAGAGGATCGGGTGGTATTGCGTCCCGCGCATACACCAGCGTGTGCTCCGTATTCAGCCCCGGGTAGCGCTGGGATAGTTAGAAAGCCTCGCTCATTGGTTACTGCAGGAACCTTCCTCCAATAGGAATTAGGCTGATTCCTATTGGAGGAAGGTTCCTGCAGTAACCAATGAACGAGGCTTTCTAACTATCCCAGCGCTACCCGGGGCTGAATACGGAGCACACGCTGGTGTATGCGCGGGACGCAATACCTGCCGATACTACGCAATACCACCCGATCTTCTCCCCCTCCTCAGGACACCGCGGGCAGACACCGCGCGGGCCACAGAAACTGGCTTTGCGGGCCACAAATGGCCCACGGGCCGTAGGTTGGGCACGCCTGCTCTAATACATTATTTACAGCATATTATATGCAACCAGCATCTTTTTTTTTTTTTTTTTTTTTTTTTTTTTTTTTTTTTACTAGACCAGCATTGGAAGGGTTAAACACAGAGGTTTAAAGTTCAGTGGAGAGATATGCAGAAGTTCAGATTGTTACATTCTATTTAGTTAAATGTATCTATTGAGAAATGTTACACACTCTTTGGCTGTCCTCCAGCTCCTTCTCAGTCAGAGAGTGAGTCACATTCAACACTTGGATACATTTTGTTTACATAAATGTATCTATGTCAGCTTCCGATGCATCTGCAGAAATCTCCAGGAACTTTAAAGCTCTGTGTAACTCTTCCAATGCTGGTCTAGTAAAAAAAAATAAAATGCTGGTTGCATATAATATACTGTAAATCATGTTTTAGAGCAAAGTTGAAATGCAGGGTTATATTCCGCTTTAACAGACAACTGGGCAAATAAAATGTGTGGGTTTTATCCAAAGTAGCACATTTTATTTACATACTACAATGCATTTATTTTTATTCTTGTTAAAATGCGTATAAAATAATTCTAGACTAGTACCACTCAAAGCCTAATGGGGAAAAAAAAAGGATAATTTCAGTGTGATTAGTGATAAAGTTATTGGCGAATGGGAGCACTGAAAGGTGAAATTTGCTCTGGTCCATAAGGGAAACACAACCTGTAGTAGTCAAGTGGTTAATCTGAGCAAGTGTTTTCTAGTCCTGCAGCATGAACCTGGTTTTTATGTATTTCCTTGTCTTGCAGAAACTGTGTGAGGTCATCTTTGAGATGCTGGAGAAAGGAACCAACACCTCCTGCCAGGTGAACTGCTTGGAGACCCTCCGGATCCTCTCCAGAGACAAAAAGGTTTTGGGACCGGTGACCACCAAGAAGAACATGCAGACCCTGGCGAAACTGGCCAAGCTGGACCCCGACCTGAACAGCCTAGGAGACCCCGCGGACGTCCCTGTCGTCGTGGAGGCCCTGAAATGTTTGTGTAACATTGTGTTCAACAGCACGCAGGCGCAGAAGATCAGCATGGAGGTAAACATGGCCGCCGGGCTGTGCCGCCTGCTGGAGAAGTGCACAGACGGTCCCGCGCTCAATGACATTCGCTGCTTTAACCTGCGGCTGCTCTTCCTGCTGACCATGCTGCACACTAACATCCGAACGCAGGTGAGGCAGGAGCTGCGCGGGCTGCCCCTGCTGACCACCGCGCTGGAGAACGTTCTGGATATACATTGGGTGGGGGAATACCAGACCGATACAAAGTCCGGCCAATCTCTGTTACCTCTGCCGGTGACGGACTGCGCCACCGAAGCCTTAAAGGCGCTCTTCAACATGGCGGTAGACTGCGACAACGTCCACAGTGAGGTACAGTGTCTAGTATATAGCTGGATGGGTTACTGCCTTTTTAAACTAATTCTGTGGTTTACGAGCTATACATTGCAAGGATTAAAGTGAACCGAGCACCATTTTTAGCACCCAGGGTATCTTAATAGCACATTAAACATGCATGCCAACAATGTGGCTCATTTAAAAAAAATCTATTTTACCTCTTTTTTTTTTTTTTATTTATTTTTTTTTTTTTTACAGTTAAAAGTTTTTTTAGCGGCCTTCCTGACCGCAGAAATGTCAGGCAGATAAGGACTGCTGTAATTTTTATTTTATTGCACACATTAGCAGAGAGCAAAGAAAAAAGCTTTACTCAGCAGGTGAGGTAGAACTGAGAACTGGAGAGAAAAGTGGTGCTAGTTTCCCTTTAACTTGGCATGAAGTTGACCTGTCTGAGAACTGTCCTCCTGGGTGGGCTGAACGTCTCAATGCCTGCCAGGAGATGTAGGCAAAAGACTGGTTACAAGGCTTCCAAGATTATTCTGCTGTTACAAAATGATCAGGTTGGTGTCACACAAGTGTACTGAAGTTACCGGTTTGACAATCTGTCTTGCCAACACTTCCTGCACAGACACTTTGGGCCATATGCAATTCACTTTTTCACCTGTTTTCTCCTAGATGACATTTTCATGACTTGGATTTAAAATGTCCCGAAGTGACATGAAATAGACATGTGTATGTACAGTGCCTAGCGCACAAATAACTAGGCTGTGGTGTGCCTTTTTTTTTTTTTTGTTGTTGTTTTTGTTTTTGTTTTTTTTTTTGTTTTGTTCCCTCTGCCTGAAAGGGTTAAATATCAGGTATGCAAGTGGCTGACTCAGTCGTTACTACAGTGTGACCCTCACTGATAAGAAATTCCCCTTTTTACCTCTGTCCTGCTCTCAGAAGCCATTTTCTGCTAGGTTATAGTTGGAATTTCTTATCAGTGAGGGTCACACTTCGGGTATCCTTTAAAGTGGGGGTCCCCAACCACCAGTCCGCGGCCCACTGCTGGTCCGTGGGGTGTTTGCAGTTGGGCTGCGGGTCTAGCCTCTTGCCCCCACAATTGTCCTTGATTTGTTTATGAAGAAACGGCTGTTTCTTATCTATTGATTCCTGATTGAGTACTCTACATGTGGCCATACATCAGGGGACTTGGCGGCCGATCGACCATCCATTTCGATTATTATAATCGAATTGGGTGTAAATCGGTGCCGCCAAGCGTATGCCCGACCAACCAAAGTGACCGATTTCTGGATAGAAATTGGTTGCATTGTTGATGGCGTATGCTGCAAGATGTTGGACCAAAGTTAGTCGAACAGGCGTGTAATTTCCCGACAATCTACAAAACCATCTGCCGCTGTACCCCCCCCCCCCCCCCCCCCCCCCCCTAATGTCAATGTGTCCCAGCCCCCTGTAAAGTATAAATTACCTGTCCGCGGCCTCAGCTTGCCCCCACTGCTCCGGGCGCACTCGCCTCTTCCGCATACACTTCCCAGGGCCGATTACTAGTTGGCTGCCAGATCTCTCTCTGTTCAGATTCAGTTAGAGAGACTTGTCTCTTGGTCGAATCTGCCCATCATCGCCAGATGTATGGCTACCATTTTTTTTTTTTTTTTTTTTTTTTTCTCCCCTTGCTTGCTGGTGATTTTAACATGACTGCCTGTTAAAGTAAATTTGGACTTGCTTCAGAGTCTCTTAATCAGTATAATCCCTGCTAAAACGCAGCTATCCTGTGGCAAAACGAGGGGTCTTTACCCCCCAAATTCCCCCCCCCCCCTGCAAAATCCACGACTTTCTTGGTCGTGGATTTCACTCTTCATGGAGGCAGAGCTATGAGCTGCAGCTCTGCCTCCATGCACGTCAATCTGCCAGCGGATCTCCGCCTCTCCCCGCCCCTCTCTGTGAAGGAAGATTGAGAGGGGCGGGGATTGACGCGCTGAGAGGCAGAGCTACAGGGCTTGGCCTCTTCAGGAAGTGCTCCCCCGAGCTTACAGAGGGGATTTGGGGGATAAAGACCCCTTGTTTTGCCACGGGATAGCTGCGTTTTTAGCAGGGATTATACTGATTAACATGACTGCCTGGTAAAGTAAATTTAGACTTGCTTCAGAGTCTCTTTAAAGGTGATATCTTACAACTTGTCATAAAATGCCCAAGGAGAAAACTCAGGAGAAAAAGTTACCGTATTTTTCGGACCATAAGACTCACCTAGGTTTAGAGGATAAAAAGGGAAAAAAAATACTAAACCTTGTGCATCCGTGGTGCAGGAGCATCTTGTATATTCCCCCCCCCCCCCCCAATAATTATGTACCTCTTCTATTCCCCCCCCCCCCCAGAACATTTTGTGTCCCCTGTGTCTTCCTGTCATTCTGTGTCCTTACTGTGTCATGCCAATGGTGTGTGTGTGTGTGTGTCACAGGCCATGTAATGAAGCTGGACATATGGGGTCCCCATACACAGTGACATAACATGCTGCATACTGTATAACACAATAATGGAACAAAACATTAAGGACACATTGCAGTGACTGTGTATACACATCACATGCAGAGCGATACATGTGATATCTGTAGTACAGCATTGATACATAAGCCCGCAGTAATTGTGGACATCCCACCCATGTAGAACCTGCTGTCTGGCCGTGGAAATCACTCTTCGCTCCAAACTCAATTGACTAAGGACCAAAAGCGCCGTCACGTGGGGGGGGGGGGGGGGAGAGACCCAAGGCTCGTCAATGCATCCAATTCCTGAGTACTGTGATTAGCCGCCATTGACTAGCCTTGGTCCCGCCCGCGTAACAGCGCTTTCAATCAATGAAAGGGCAGCAGCGGGTACATTTAAATCAGTGTGCAGGAGAGGGGAACGTTCCTACTATTGGCGCAATACTACCGATTAGGAATCCTTGCAGGAATCTAATTGATCTATTCACCTGCGGCAACAATGGTGCTCTGTGAACTTGGAAGCCCAATAGCCCCCGGCGGCTATCGGGCACATGAAGTGGCCGGACATGGCGAAGAGACGCTCGTTGCCCAGAGGATGGCGGCGGTAAGACCGGCCACAGACCGCTGCAGCGCTGTCATCAGTCAGCTAATCACCTGGCAAGGCCCGCCCCCTGCCCAGCACCTCCTCCAATTGTTTGGAGCCAAGAGTGATTGGCACGGCCAGGCAGCAGGTTCTACATGGGTGGGATGTCCACAATTACTGCGTACTTATCCAGTCCAACTATTTGTGCTGATCCGAAAAGTAGTATTCGGACAATAAGACGCAGGGACTTTTTCTCCCCACTTTTTGGGGAGAAAAAGTGTCTTGTGGTCCAAAAAATATGGTAATTGCATATGGGCCCTGGATCCTAATGGAGGTCAACGGATCCCAAGTTTGGGGAGGCTGTGACCATTCCGGATGGGGACAGAGGGTCACTGATGAAAAACTGATGCCTTTTTGAAAACTCTTTTGCCACGGATCAGTTTTTCATCCATTCAGTGTGAACCTGGCCTAATGCCTTCACCATCTCTGTGCACAAAACTGCCCCTGTTGGGAGTGCTGGCAAAAATCCTTGAGCTCTCAATGATTGATGGGTTTTGAACACAAGTAGTATTCAGAACTGTAAAGTGACTGTGTAGAATTTGCTGTATCCATGTTAAATTATCTCCACCTCATGCTCGGCTGGGTATGAACCTTCAGGGTGGCTCAGGCTACTTACATCAACCATACTGATGCCTAGGAGGCTCTCTGGAACACCTGTGGGTTTCTGGCATGCCTGCTGGCAACCTCCTTCCAGCTGTAAATGGCACTATCGGTTGGCTCATGGGTTACATACTGTAAGGCTCAGTTCACACTCAGTTGTTGTGTGGTGTGTTTTTTTTTTTTTTTTTTTTTTTTTTTTTTTTTTTTTGGCCCCGGATCCGGTTTTTGAGTGTGAACGGAGAGTCCAGATTTGCCAGGACTTCACGGACCCCGGATACACGGAGGGGTAGTGGAAGGCGATACAAAATGGATCTCCCTCTTCAGGAAACTTTGCCTACCAAAACATATATTGCAGGTGCTGGAGGGGGCAGCGTGCACATCGGTGGGGAGGGGTCGGATGCACCCCTCCCTCACCTGGGTCTCCCCTTCCGCGCTCCCCCTCCAGCTAGTTTTAACTCTGTACCTCAGTGGGCGGCATTGCAGGTGGTGGGCGGTGGAACAAGGGAGTGAGTTCGTTGCTCGCCGCAAGCTTTGTATTTAACAAATTGGGGTGGGGGGGGAGAGACCCAAGCAAGGGAGGTGGGGTCATGGCACTGGAAAGGTCTTGGCTGAGGAGCATGGGTGAAGCCTCTGGGTAACAGGTTAAGCAAACCTCCATAGGTTTGCTTAAAGCGGAACTGTAAATGGTTTTTTTTTTAAAGTGTTTCATTTACCTGGGGCTTCTGCACCCGGCTAAAAGGGCCTGGAGAGAACACTGCCGGAAGCAGTTAAAGCGGAACTGTAAATAGTTTTTTTAAACCATGTTTAACTTGGGGCTTCTGCAAGCCCCCAGCAGCCGTCCTGTCCCGCGCCGGTCCTGCCCAGCCTCTGTTCTCCCGCCGCTAGCTGCTTTTGGTTTCACCGCTGGGCCACTGCGCCTGCACGGCTCTGGCCACACGTATCCTTTCTTCGCGTCTCCTGCTATTGCAGAGGGGAACGTAAAGAAAAGATAAGCTTGGCCAGAGCCGCGCTGGCATCGACTTAAAAGTCTAGGAACGGCGGCGGGAGAACAGAGGCTCGGGCAGGTCTGGCGTGGGACAGGGTGGCTGCTGGGGGCTTGCACAAGCCCCAGGTAAGTTAAACACTGTTTAAAAACTATTTACAGTTCCGCTTTAACTGGTTCCGGCAGTGTTCTCTCCAGGCCCTTTTAGCCAGGTGCGCTACCCGGCTAGTTTTGGTGAGCACCTGGCTGTTATCAGCTCACCTCCTCTTATGCTGTAAGCAGAGTTGCACAGAAAAGAGCCAGCCCTGCATGCTCTCACCGCACCCCACCCGGCTACTTTGACATGCCAACCAGCTGCAGAGAAAAATCTGGGGAGAACACTGGGTAGCCGACCTTGGTAATTGAAATCTATGCCCTGTTTGAGACCGGTTATGCCTGCCAGGGCGTAGATTTAAAAGGACTCTAACAAAAATTTCAGCCTTATTTCTTCTATCCTAGAAGTTCCTATACCTGTTCTAATGTGGTCTGTCTTACTGCAGCCTTTCCTAGTTGCACAGTGGCTGTATTATCTCTGTTATCTAATCTTCTTTCCTTTGTCGGCTCAGGCAGGAATGGTGGTGCTCTGCTGTGATAGGATAGAAGCTGTACACACCCTCTCCAAGCCCCCTGCAGGCTCTGTATGAGTCAGACTGAGCTTCTCTGAGCCTGTCGCATGCTGTTAGCAGCCATGGTTTTTGTTTGTAAACACTGCCTAATTTGGCAATTACAAGCCAGGATTGCAGCAGGGAGTGGCAGACAGGACAGAGGGGCCCAGGAGAACATAATGAATAGAATGGTATGCTTTTTTATTGTAAGCATTTTAGAGTACAGATTCTCTTTAAACTGCCGCACGCTCCCCCATTTGTGCCGCTCTCCTCACACTGTAGCCCACTTGCTCTGCTGTCGCTATGACAGCAGAGCTCCATGGGGCAGTCAGGAGCCAATTTCATTGGCTCCTAACCAGCTCACAGAGCTCTGCTGTCAGACGGGAGAGTGGCCCGAATGCCAAGGGAGACTGGTCTGAACGGCGGGATGCCTGGTCCTTGAAAGGCCAGAAACTGCTAGTCCAGAAGCTGTTAAATGACTGCATGTGTGTTGAATAACCTCACCAATACTGATGTTCATTTTAATAAAACGCACAGAAATGGGGAATCAAAAGGGGAAGGCCATGCCCTTGTGAACAATCTAGTGGGTAGTGGTGTGGAGACACTAATGGGAGGTCCCTGCACCTTATGCGCTTACACTCTGGAGGGTTGGAGGCACTAGGGGAGTAGAGAAAGGGGTTAGCAGATGAGGCAGCGAGCTTTAAATTCTAGCTATAGCAAATTTATGAGCTTGTTTGAAAAAGTGTGTCTTGAGGGTTCTTTGAAGGTTTTCAGTCTCTGGAATGCTCTACCACAGCCTATCCGTTAAGCTCAAAGAGGGTCTCTTGGGAGAAACTAAGGTTCCAGGTTTGGGGATATCACCTGGAAATTAGTGAGGAAATGTATGCAGGGGATATCCTGTGTAGAGCGTTGTATTCTAGTGTTAGGAGTTTGAATTGGATCCTTTTTATTGATTTGGTGGCCAATGGACAGAGAGGGGTGGTATCAGAGGAGCTGGCGGAGAGGTGGGTAAAACGCAGCAGAATTCAGTATGGACTGAAGAGGTGCCAGTCTATATATATATATATAATTTTTTTTTTTTTTTTTTTTTTTTTTTTTTTTTGTAGGCCACAGAGTAGTAATCAAGAGGAGACTTGATTGGAGAATGTACCTACAGTATAGTCTTATTTATAGTAAACTCCATGGAACCAGGGAAAGTGGCCTACTATATCAGTTGTCCTGTAAATGGCCCAGCATGCCCTGGTACATTCTCTGCTGTACAGGAGCAGCTCTGTCCTCCCATTGGTGGTACAGTACAAGCACTTGTCCTAGAAATATCCCAGCATGCCCTGGTACACTCTCTGCTGCACAGGAGCAGCTCTGTCCTCCCATTGGAGGTACAGTACAAGCACTTGTCCTAGAAATATCCCAGCATGCCCTGGTACACTCTCTACTGCACAGGAGCAGCTCTGTCCTCCCATTGTAGGTACAGTACAAGCACTTGTCCTAGAAATATCCCAGCATGCCCTGGTACATTCTCTGCTGCACAGGAGCAGCTCTGTCCTCCAATTGGAGGTACAGTACAAGCACTTGTCCTAGAAATGGCCCAACATGCCCTGGTACATTCCCTGCTGCACAGGAGCAGCTCTGTCCTCCCATTGGAGGTACAGTACAAGCACTTGTCCTAGAAATATCCCAGCATGCCCTGGTACATTCTCTGCTGCACAGGGGCAGCTCTGTCCTCCCATTGGAGGTACAGTACAAGCACTTGTCCTAGAAATATCCCAGCATGCCCTGGTACATTCTCTGCTGCACAGGAGCAGCTCTGACCTCCTATTGGAGGCACAGTACAAGCACTTGTCCTAGAAATATCCCAGCATGCCCTGGTGCATTCTCTGCTGCACAGGAGCAGCTCTGTCCTCCCATTGGAGGTACAGTACAAGCACTTGTCCTAGAAATGGCCCAGCATGCCCTGGTACATTCTCTGCTGCACAGGAGCAGCTCTGCCCTCCCATTGGTGGTACAGTACAAGCACTTGTCCTAGAAATATCCCAGCATGCCCTGGTACATTCTCAGCTGCACAGTAGCAGCTCTGTCCTCCCATTGGAGGCACAGTACAAGCACTTAGTGCATTCTCTGCTGCACAGGAGCAGCTCTGTCCTCCCATTGGAGGTACAGTACAAGCACTTGTCCTAGAAATGGCTCAGCATGACCTGGTACATTCTCTGCTGCTCAGGAGCAGCTCTGTCCTCCCATTGGAGGTACAGTACAAGCACTTGTCCTAGAAATGGCCCAGCATGCCCTGGTGCATTCCCTGCTGCACAGTAGCAGCTCTGTCCTCCCATTGGAGGCACAGTACAAGCACTTAGTGCATTCCCTGCTGCACAGGAGCAGCTCTGCCCTCCCATTGGTGGTACAGTACAAGCACGTGTCCTAGAATTGGCCCAGCATGCCCTGGTGCATTCCCTGCTGCACAGGAGCAGCTCTGCCCTCCCATTGGTGGTACAGTACAAGCACTTGTCCTAGAAATATCCCAGCATGCCCTGGTACATTCTCAGCTGCACAGTAGCAGCTCTGTCATCCCATTGGAGGCACAGTACAAGCACTTAGTGCATTCCCTGCTGCACAGGAGCAGCTCTGCCCTCCCATTGGTGGTACAGTACAAGCACTTGTCCTAGAATTGGCCCAGCATGCCCTGGTGCATTCCCTGCTGCACAGGACCAGCTCTGCCCTCCCATTGGTGGTACAGTACAAGCACTTGCAGCTTTGGACTACAAGGTAAGTATATCTTAGGGCTGCATAGCCAGGCTGGACAAATTACTGGTACAGTATCCAGGGCTCCTTAAAAATTACAGCTGTTACTGACTAGAGGCATCCACTTGCTTCCTGTGAGTGGCTCCGATACCTCCGTGGGCGGGACTTGTGGCGCCAGCCTAAAGAGAGCTGCTGTTATGGGTTTCACACCGACATGTGACGCATGCACTGCCCACCGACATGTGACGCATGCACCGCCCACTGTCCCAAAAAACATGTTTACTATAATAGAAGTTTTATTATATCAGATTACTATACCAGGTGTTTCTTGATTATTTATTATGTATTTATATAGCGCCGACATCTTACGCAGCGCTGTACAATATGTGTGTATGTCTTGTCACTAACTGTCCCTCATAGGAGCTCACAATCTAATCCCTACTATTATCATAGGTCTATGCATGAATTATGTAGTGTAGTCTAGGGCCAATTTAGTGGTGAGCCAATTAACTTATCTGTATGTTTTTAGGATGTGGGAGGAAACCCACGCAGACACGGGGAGAGCATACAAACTCCTTGCAGATGTTGACCTGGCTGGGATTTTAACCGGGGACCCAGCGCTGCAAGGGTGCTAACCACTATGCTACCGTGCTGCCCCATAGACTTTTATAATGAAGATTGTCCAGGACCTGGCTCAGTATTTTAATATACCTGAGTTTATTATAACGAGATTTTGTATTTATAAGTGTGTGTGTGTGTGTAATTTTCTTTTATACTTTTTCCTATAGGCTGATGCACGCCAGTTCCGGCACCTCGCTGCAATCCTGCGATCTGTATTGCTATCCCGGTCCCTGTCTGATGCTAAAACAGAGGAGCTGCACAGGTGAGCTGCTGCGGGGTAGGTGGGTGAGGGAGGGTTTTCACATGCCTAATTTTCAGTAGTAGAGGCTTCCGTCGTCTTCTGCGTCAGGTGACTGCAAGACGCGTCATGTGACAAGTCACATGACGCGCTGTGTAGTCACAGCGGAAGAAGAGGAAGCCTCTACCGCCGGCTACTACTGAAAATTGGGTATGTATTTGCTGAGTGAAAAGTGATCCGCTCAATCATTGATAAGATCTGTTTTCACTATGGTGAACCGGGCCACGTACTGAGCCATCCGGATCCGGTGAAGCAGAGACCGGATCTGCTCACCGGATCCTTTTTATCACAGAACGAATTGTTTAAATCCATCTTTAGTTCTGCTTTTAAATCAAACTGTTTCACTTACCTGGGGCTTCTGCAAGCCCCCAGCAGCCATCCGGTCCTGCCTGAGCCTCCGTTCTCCCGCCGCCGCTTCGCTAAATTTCTCTACTTGTAAGTCGAGGCCGGCGCAGCCCTGCCACGCGTATCGTTTCTACGCTTTCCCCACTGCAATAGAGCTATTGCAGACTAAAACACGAAGAAAGGATACGCGTGGCCAGAGCCACGAAGTGGCCCAGCGGTGAAACCGAAATTAGCTGGCGGCGGGAGAACGGAGGCTCGTGGAGGGACCGGCGCAGGAAGGGATGGCTGCTGGGGGCTTGGGGAAGCCCCAGGTAAGTGAAACTTTGATTTAAAAAATAAAAAAAAAATTAAAAATCTTCAGTTCCGCTTTTTTAAGGGTGTGAAAATGGCCTAAAAAAGAAAAAATTCCCTGGCAGTGTGGGAATCCTGGCTTTATCATGTGAACTCCTGTGTGATTTTAACGAAAATCATCTGTAACAAAAAAAAAGCCCCTATGTACATACCTCGGAAGGGACAAGAGATCCTAATGAGTCTTTCCCCCCCTCCCCTGTCCTCCAAAGCCTCCTAGATCCAGAGCTAGCTGCCCCCTAACACTGGCAAGGTACTACAGTTCCTCTTGCACCATACAGTTAATATATATCGCCGCCTCTCCCCGCCCCTCTCAAGTCTTCCTTCACAGAGGGGAGGCGGAGATCTGCGGCTGATTGACGCGTAAGGAGGCAGAGCTGCTGCTCAAAGCTCTGCCTCCATAAGCAGCAAAATCCATGACCAAGAAAGTCGTGGATTTTGTACAGGGGATTTGGGGGGGTAAAACCTCCTCGTTCTGCCGCGGGATGGCAGCATTTCAACTGGGGCAAAACATGCCTAACATAAATAAAGGTAAAAAGCCGTTCTTTTAAAAGTAGCTTCACCTTTAGCTCTTTAACCACTTCGTCCACAGGTCAGTAGATATACGTCCTCTGGGACTTCATCTAAGCCACAGGTCAGTAGATATACGTCTTGTAGCAGAAGCAGTGCTGTGCAGGATTGGGCTTGCTCCTGTGCACATTTCTGGCACCATCTGATGCAGCACTAATTGGTGAATGGGAATATAAGTTTCCTGAGCTAATGAGATTGATTTTTACTATGAAAAATACTTGTATTTTCTCATTTCATAGTGAAAAACACACTCTGTAGCATTATTTCAGAATCAAATATCTTCACCATAAATTGTGACAGGAACATAATCTAAGTTTTGTGATAAGCAGTAAGAATTGCCAAACAAAATGTGTGTTTTTTATCTACAGTAGCACTTTTTATTTTTAAACTGGAATTGGTAAAACTGAAAAATACATGTTTTTTCTATTTTTTTTCTTTGTTTTCCCATTAAAATTCATAGAAAACAAAATAGTTTGAGGGAAAAAATGGCATACAATGAAAGCCTAGTTTGTCTTGAAAAAAACAATATATATATTTCATTTCTGTGTCATAAGTAGGGATAAAGTTATTTCTGATTTAAATAGGGACATAGCTAAACTGTCAAAACTGCTCTGGTCAATAAGTACAAAACAAGGTCTGGATGCGAAGTGGTTAAAGGGGTTCTGTGGAGTGTGTTAAAAAAAAACAAAAAACAAAAAAAAAAAAAAACCCTACCTGGGCCTTCTATCGGCCCCCTGTAGCTGTCATGTCTCGCACTGTCCTTCGATCATCCATTTCCCCCGCTGGCAGCAGGGAACGGCAGATCATAGGACGGCGCGGAACATGACAGCTACAGGGGGCCGATAGAAGGCCCAGGTAAGTGGGTGTTTTTTTTTTTTTTTTTTTTTTTTTTTTTAAACTCTCCGCAGAACCCTTTTAAGGTTGCTCCCTTTCAGTTTGTTGTTTATCTGAGCTGCATTCTTCTATACATGCCACTTTGTCATTCATCCTGGCAGTGGCCCAGGCTGACGTCTGTCTTTGCTCTGAACGTCACGCTCTGGTTCGGTGAAATCCCTCAGCGGTTTCCTCTTATGCAAATCCTTTTGAATTTTACTGATCCAAAACAGTCTTTACGTCAGCGTGTGGAGATTATGAACTTGAAATGAAAACAAGATGTACCACGTGAAAAGTGCTCCTCCCAGTGATCTGGTGACACTCACAGGCAATACAGAGCTATCTCTGTTCAGAATGATGTCACATGGCTGTCTCTGGACACTGTCAGCCAGAAATAACTGGTTTAGTCTGAGAGGGAAGGTTCACATTGCAAGCGCATTTCGGTGATCGCTCTGTGTACATGGTGCAGTGGGCAGCACGGTGGCGTAGTGGATAGTGCTCTTTGTACGTGGTACAGTGGGCAGCACGGTGGCGTAGTGGATAGTGCTCTTTGTACGTGGTACAGTGGGCAGCACGGTGGCGTAGTGGATAGCGCTCGGTGTACATGGTGCAGTGGGCAGCACGGTGGCGTAGTGGATAGTGCTCTTTGTACGTGGTACAGTGGGCAGCACGGTGGCGTAGTGGATAGTGCTCTTTGTACGTGGTACAGTGGGCAGCACGGTGGCGTAGTGGATAGCGCTCTGTGTACATGGTGCAGTGGGCAGCACGGTGGCGTAGTGGATAGCGCGCTCTGTGTACATGGTGCAGTGGGCAGCACGGTGGCGTAGTGGATAGCGCTCTGTACATGGTGCAGTGGGCAGCACGGTGGCGTAGTGGGTAGCGCTCTGTGTACATGGTGCAGTGGGCAGCATGGTGGCGTAGTGGGTAGCGTTCTGTGTACATGGTGCAGTGGGCAGCACGGTGGCGTAGTGGATAGCGTTCTGTGTACATGGTGCAGTGGGCAGCACGGTGGCGTAGTGGATAGCGCTCTCTGTGCATGGTGCAGTGGGCAGCACGGTGGCGTAGTGGATAGCGCTCTGTACATGGTGCAGTGGGCAGCACGGTGGCGTAGTGGATAGCGTTCTGTGTACATGGTGCAGTGGGCAGCACGGTGGCGTAGTGGATAGCGCTCTGTACATGGTGCAGTGGGCAGCACGGTGGCGTAGTGGATAGCGCTCTGTACATGGTGCAGTGGGCAGCACGGTGGCGTAGTGGATAGCGCTCTGTGTACATGGTGCAGTGGGCAGCACGGTGGTGTAGTGGATAGCGTTCTGTGTACATGGTGCAGTGGGCAGCACGGTGGTGTAGTGGATAGCGCTCTGTGTACATGGTGCAGTGGGCAGCACGGTGGCGTAGTGGATAGCGCTCTGTGTACATGGTGCAGTGGGCAGCACGGTGGCGTAGTGGATAGCGCTCTGTGTACATGGTGCAGTGGGCAGCACGGTGGCGTAGTGGATAGCGCTCTGTGTACATGGTGCAGTGGGCAGCACGGTGGCGTAGTGGATAGCGCTCGGTGTACATGGTGCAGTGGGCAGCATGGTGGCGTAGTGGATAGCGCTCTGTGTACATGGTGCAGTGGGCAGCACGGTGGCGTAGTGGATAGCGCTCTGTGTACATGGTGCAGTGGGCAGCACGGTGGCGTAGTGGATAGCGCTCGGTGTACATGGTGCAGTGGGCAGCATGGTGGCGTAGTGGATAGCGCTCTGTGTACATGGTGCAGTGGGCAGCACGGTGGCGTAGTGGATAGCGCTCTGTGTGCATGGTGCAGTGGGCAGCACGGTGGCGTAGTGGATAGCGCTCTTTGTACGTGGTACAGTGGGCAGCACGGTGGCGTAGTGGATAGCGCTCTGTGTACATGGTGCAGTGGGCAGCACGGGGGCGTAGTAGATAGCGCTCTGTGTACATGGTGCAGTGGGCAGCACGGTGGCGTAGTGGATAGCGCTCACTCTCTCCTTGCAGTTCTGGGTCCCCAGTTCAGTCTGTATGTTCTCCCGGTGTCTGTGTGGGTTTCCTTCAGGCACTCAGGTTTCCTTCCACATCCCAAAAACATACAGAAAAGATACAATACCATTTCTATAGCGCTTTTCTCCCATAGGACTCAAAGCGCTTAGGGCTCTCTCAGATTCAGTAATTGGTAGGATGAAGTATTCACACAACAAAAGTTATTTTTCTGCAAATGCCAGACTGAACAGGTGGGTTTTCAGTCTGGATTTAAACACATCCAGGGATGGAGCTATCCTGATCTGTTGAGGTAAGGAGTTCCAAAACGTAGGGGCAGCATGACAAAAGGCTCTGGGACCAAACGTTTCCAAGTGGACTCTGGGTATGACTAGATTATTAGAACCTGTGGGTCTGAGAATGCGGGGATTGGCTTTCTCCTAAAAATTGGTCCAGGCCTACGATGCTGTACATACACTACACTATCCATACATAGACCAATGACTATGGTAGGCATTAGATTGTGAGCCCCTCTGAGAGACAGTTGGTGTCAGACAAGGCAGTATACTCTGTACAGCGCTGTAGAAGATGTTGGCGCTATAGAAATAATAAAATGATGCAGACTTGTCATTGCACCAGATCCTTGACTGTTGGATTGTTCTGGACTTGCACGGTAATGAATGTCTCGGCAAGGCATTAAGGTAAATGTTTTGGTGGTAATGAAACGTGTTTAATGGCGTTAAATACTAATACTGCGGCTATTCGTGAACAATTAGAAAAGTAAATGATTCACCATGTGGTCATATGATTGTTACGGTACGCTGGCCACCTGCCATTTACACCAGCTTCCCATAGCTCTAATCATCGCTTAAGATGCATGTGAGGTTGATGGCCTTTTAAAAATGCAAGTCGGCAGGCAGAATCCCCCTGAAAAAACAGATTGTTGGGCACACTGATCCCTTAGTCAGCATTTGATTAAAAGCTTAAACAGACCTACCAGAGTGTATGAATGTAGCCATACACTGGTTGCATCAATCGGTCGGACATGCTGCAAGATGTCGGGTGGTCGGTCAGGTATGCGGTGGTAACGGCGATGTCAGGACGAGCGACAAAACCCTGTTGCTGCCCCGATGTTTAACCCCCTCCCAACCGCTTAACACCAATTGGCGTTGGGAAGGTTGCAGCCCCAGGACTGCGTAACGCTAATTGGCGTCAAGTCCTGGGGCGGGGTTTAGCAGGAGATTGCGCGCAGCTATGGAGGCGACAGATTATTATTATGATTATTATTATTATTCTGTCTGGTTAACCTGTAGTGGGTCACCGTGAGCTCTCTGGGTACCCTGTAGTGGGTTCTGGGTCACTGTGCGCTCTCTGGGTACCCTGTAGTGGGTTCTGGGTCACTGTGCGCTCTCTGGGTACCCTGTAGTGGGTTCTGGGTCACTGTGCGTTCTCTGGGTGCCCTGTGGTGGGTTCTGGGTCACTGTGCGCTCTCTGGGTGCCCTGTGGTGGGTTCTGGGTCACTGTGCGCTCTCTGGGTGCCCTGTAGTGGGTTCTGGGTCACTGTGCGCTCTCTGGTTGCCCTGTAGTGGGTTCTGGGTCACTGTGCGCTCTCTGGGTGCCCTGTAGTGGGTTCTGGGTCACTGTGTGCTCTCTGGGTACCCTGTGGTGGGTTCTGGGTCACTGTGTGCTCTCTGGGTACCCTGTAGTGGGTTCTGGGTCACTGTGCGCTCTCTGGGTGCCCTGTAGTGGGTTCTAGGTACCCTGTAGTGGTTTCTGGGTCACTGAGTGCTCTGGGTACCCTGTAGTGGGTTCTGGGTCACTGTGAGCTCTCTGGGTACCCTGTGGTGGGTTCTGGGTCACTGTGAGTGCTCTGGGTACCCTGTGGTGGGTTCTGGGTCACTGTGCACTCTCTGGGTACCCTGTAGTGGGTTCTGGGGCACTGTGTGCTCTCTGGGTACCCTGTGGTGGGTTCTGGGTCACTGTGTGCTCTCTGGGTACCCTGTAGTGGGTTCTGGGTCACTGTGCGCTCTCTGGGTGCCCTGTAGTGGGTTCTAGGTACCCTGTAGTGGTTTCTGGGTCACTGAGTGCTCTGGGTACCCTGTAGTGGGTTCTGGGTCACTGTGAGCTCTCTGGGTACCCTGTGGTGGGTTCTGGGTCACTGTGAGTGCTCTGGGTACCCTGTGGTGGGTTCTGGGTCACTGTGCACTCTCTGGGTACCCTGTAGTGGGTTCTGGGTCACTGTGAGTGCTCTGGGTACCCTGTAGTGGGTTCTGGGTCACTGTGCGGTCTCTGGGTACCCTGTAGTGGGTTCTGGGTCACTGTGCGGTCTCTGGGTACCCTGTAGTGGGTTCTGGGTCACTGTGAGTGCTCTGGGTACCCTGTGGTGGATTCTGGGTCACTGTGCGCTCTCTGGGTACCCTGTAGTGGGTTCTGGGTCACTGTGAGTGCTC
Organism: Hyperolius riggenbachi; assembly: GCF_040937935.1. Taxonomy (NCBI): domain Eukaryota; kingdom Metazoa; phylum Chordata; class Amphibia; order Anura; family Hyperoliidae; genus Hyperolius; species Hyperolius riggenbachi. The sequence continues at coordinate 502,537,770 of NC_090648.1, forward strand.
TGGGTACCCTGTAGTGGGTTCTGGGTCACTGTGCGGTCTCTGGGTACCCTGTAGTGGGTTCTGGGTCACTGTGCGGTTTCTGGGTCACTGTGAGTGCTCTGGGTACCCTGTGGTGGATTCTGGGTCACTGTGCGCTCTCTGGGTACCCTGTAGTGGGTTCTGGGTCACTCTGAGCTCTCTGGGTACTCTGTACTCCTATGCAGACCAGCGTTGGCAGAAGACATCCGGGTAGGGTAGGAGTTGGTGAGGGACTGCTGCCACCCTGCAGTGATTGATGTATGTAGTCACTCCCCCCGACACAAAGCTCTGGAATGTGGCTGCCTGTATTGTTGAGGCCGCAGATCCCCAGCCTGTATCAGCAGGAGGATTTGATACACTTACACTCCGCTCATAAAACCCGCACTGACGTCAGCCCCGCTGGCTGCAGGAAGCATTGTTCTGGCACAGCCATGCAGAAAATCTTGTTTAGAAAGGAACAATGTTTCCTCCTTTTGGCTGGAGGAGAAGGAATCCTATGGAGGGTGATATTGTGGCATAAAGTGATTAATCACATTCTCTCTTCAAAGTGACGCTTCTGATTAGTTCTGTGCATTAGGGGCAAATCTTGGTATTTTCAGCATGCTTATTGTTTACTGCATACAGAGGGCATCCTGATATACCAACAGCGGCCACATGGGGGAGTCACAGCATGCTGCCAGTTACCGGATCAATCCAGATGTGGAAGTGCAGTTATAAGGCTCCTTGTTCAGTCAATCAAGCAGAAAGATTAATCTAAATTTTTATATAGCGCTGACATGTTTTGCAGCACTTTACAGAGTACATAGTCATGTCACTGACTGTCCTCAGAGGAGCTCACACTCTAATCCTACCATAGTCATAGTCCAATGTCCTACCATATTATGTATTTATATAGCACTGGCATCTTCTGCAGCACATTACAGAGTACACAGTCATGTCACTGACTGTCCTCAGAGGAGCTCACAGTCTAATCCTACCATAGCCATAGTGTAATGTCCTATATTATTTATTCATATAATACTGAAATCTGCAGCACTTTAGAGTACATAGTCATGTCACTGACAGTCCTTAGACAGGCTGAATATAATCTCCATCATAGTCCTAATTTGGTGTTTTTTTTTTTCCCTTTTCTTTCAAAAAGGGGGTGTGCACCTTAGGTGGTGTCGCTGATTTGTGTCCCCCCCACTACATCTACTCACTTTCCATGTTTCTTTTCAAAAGCTTTATAGCCATTTGCCCAGCAAGACCACAAGCCAGCCACTATGTGTATTGGTCTAGGTTATGACTAGGGGTGGTCAGTGAGATGCAGATTTTGAGCTTATGCCACATTATTCTTTGGTACATTTCCAAGCAGGATAAAGTTGCATAACACTTGCTTTGTCTTAGACTTTGTATCTTCTTGACCAGCTCTTGTGTTCAAACTGCCTTACTTTCTTCTAGCAGCACATACTTCTAAAAGGCAAACTCGCCCAGGTTTTCGGATATTCTCCGCTTTCAGGCCTTGTTCACATTATAGTTTTTGTAAAATTTTAAGCGCGGGCGATTTTTTTCAAAAACGCCCTGCAAGCACTTGTGCAATGATTCTCTGAGAGTTCATATCGGAGTGGTTCGTTTGTAATGCGCTTTGAAAAGCTGTGCTTGGGCCATTTTTGAGTCGCTTTGCCTCTGAAAGGCATAGGAAAAACGCAAAACTCTCACAAAATTGCAAAATTTTTCAAAATCGCCCTGAAAGCGTTTACACCATGAATCTCTCTGAGTGAGTTCACATCTGAGCAGTTAGTTTCCGATCCGCTCAGAAAAGTGGAGCATGGGCCATTTTTGAGGCGACTTTTGCCTCAATGGAAGATGAGGGAAAAACGTGAATGCTCACAATCACTTTGTGCAGCGATTGCGTGAGCATTTTTAAGAATAAATACATTGTATTTATTTTCCGAGTTCACTTCATGAAGTGTAAAAACGCAATCGCTCTGCAAAAAAACGCTTAGAAAAGCACTTTTCAAAAAGTGTGCATGTAATCGCCGGGAATCGGAAAGAAAAATTGCGGCAAACACGGACCACCATGCGAACGGAACGCAATGTGAATCAGGGCTCAGACACACTGGCCTTGTTCACATTATAAATAGCCAGCGCTGAGAGATTTATACTGTGATCTTTGAAGAGCTTTTCCGTGCAATTTGCGCTTTTACAAGCGCTTATGTGGTGCGGGGTTTTTTTTTTTTTTTACTTCCTGATGTCAGGAAGTGAACTCTTCTACCCGGAAATGAATAAATACAATGTATTCATAATCGCACTCGGGAAATCGCTGTTCAAAGCGATTTGCTCTTCAATAGGAAGTATGAAGAGATCGCAAAGGCTCAGAAAATGGTACAGGTAGTGAATTTGCGATGCAATAGATAGCGGAGCGCTCATGTGAGAACACTCCCACAGGAAATCATTGCACAAATGCTTTTAGAGCAATTTCCAAAATTTGCCAGCGCTTAAAGTGAATGGGAACCGCATTTAAAAAAGAGATACCCAAGGAGAGGGAAGGCTCTGGATCTTATAGAGCCTTCCGGCTCCTCTCCTGGTCCCCTCGTTCCAGTGCTGACTCGCCTGGTAGCAGTATCTGACTAATTTAGTCAAATACTGCTTTATCCGGCTGAAGGAGGCTTCAGAAGTCTTCAGGGAGCCCGACTGCTCCTGAAGAAGGGCGGCCCTGTACTGCACCTGCGCATGCACGCTCTCTTGCACGCTCACACCTGTGCAGTATGGAGCCGGACGTCTTCAGGAGGACACGGCTCCCGAAGACTTCCAAATACCCTTTAGGTGGGGGATTGAAACGGGGTGGAGCCAGCACAGGATAGAGAGCACTGAGAGAGGAGACTGAAGGCTCTATACCACCCAGAGCCTTCCCTCTCCTTAGGTAAGTATTTGCTTTCTTGCGGTTCCCATTCACTTTAAAAGAAAATCTGCAAACACTCATAGTGAGATCAAGCCCTAGAAGTGCTTTTCTGTGGGAGGTCCTGACCACTAACCCACGTGTGATTTGTTGTTTTTGTATTTCTCTAGCAATACGGTGAACTTGTTGAGCAGCATTCCTTTCTCCTGCCTGGACGTCCTGGTCCCTCCGATCAGCCAAGAAATGTCTGCAAACAATAATGAACCAGACATGGAAGCCATTCAGAAGCTCCTGGACTTCATGGAGCTGAGGATAGACAAGGTACTGGAGCATAGGGCAGATAATGGGGGCAGGGTTTATTCTGATTTGCCACAAGAACCCCCTAAGCCAATGCTGTCCAACTGGTGGGCCGCACTCGCTTACTCAAACTATTTTTTTTTCTGTGTCGGTTCCCCTCTTCTGGAAGGCCCACCTCTTGTTTGCTCTTAGCTCCACCCACCGATGTCAGGACATTGATTCTCTGCCCCTTCCTGCTAACAAATCTAGCACTAGCCACGCCCCCTGCCCATGAAGTTGGACAGCAGTGTTCTCAGTTATGGATGGGTGCTACGGAGTAAAAGGTGGGAGCTTCCAGGCACTATGAGAACCTAGGTGCAGAGTGTCCTCTTGCATAACTATATGAAGACTGAGGAGGTGAACAGCTGGCTGCTGCCCCTGAAGATGTATTAATGAATATTCCCTCAGGCATACTACCAACTGCTTTGCCAGTTTTTGAAGGACAGGAGAACTTGCATTATATTTCCTTAGGATTTATTTTAACTACTTCAGTCCACAGGCCATTGCATCCCGCCAACAGCCATTTTCACCTGTCAGTGCTCCTCCCATTCATTTGGCCATAACTTTCACTGCTTTTCACACCTGAATGATCTATACCTTGTGGTGGGTTTTTCCTGTGGGCGATACGCATCTTGTTTTTCCCTATAAAAGGCATAGAAAGAAAGGAATTGCTGAAAACAAGAGGAAAAAACCTACACGATTTCTTAAATTCCCCTCCCCCCCCCCCCCCCCCCCCCAATCATTTTAAAATAAGCAATGCTACTATAAATAAATCCCACCCACTTTATTTGCCCATAGTCCCGGCTATCACAGCATTTTCAATGAGGAACAATACATGGCGTCAATATATTATATGGTCAGCACGGTGGCGTAGTGGTTAACGCCCTCGCCTTGCAGCGCTGGGTCCCCGGTTCGAATCCCAGCCAGGTCAACATCTGCAAGGAGTTTGTATGTTCTCCCTGGGTCTGCGTGGGTTTCCTCCAGGCTCTCCAGTTCCCTCCCATATCCATAAAAATTGTCCCTAGACATACATACATACATACATACATACATACATACATACATACATACATACATACATACATACATACATACATACATACATACATACATACATACATACATACATACATACATACATACATACATACATACCTATAGTAGGGACTAGATTGTGAGCCCCTCTGAGGGGACAGGAAGTAATTGCAAGCCCTTATTACTAAAATAATAGATTTATTTATGAATAGGCAGGTCATGGATATATTACTATGAACTAGTTTTACTTGCATTCCTGATGTTTGACTCATTCAGGCAGAGAAAGAAAAAAGGAACACCGCAGAGTTCTTTGTAGTCTTGCCACTGATGTGTATACATGTCTTATCTCATGGCCCCTTCGGTTTCCTTTAAAGGGGAACTGAAGTAAGAGGTATACGGAGGCTGCCATATTTCCTTTTAATCAATACCAGTTGCCTGGCAGCCCTGCTGATCTATTTTTCTGCAGTAGTATCTGAATAACACCAGAAACAAGCATGCAGCTAATCTTGTCAGATCTGACTTTAAAGTCTGAAACACCTGATCTGCTGCATGCTTGTTCAGGGGCTATGGCTAATAGTATTAGAGGCAGAGGATCAGCAGGGCTGCCAGGCAACTGGTATTGCTTACAAGGAAATGAACATGGCAGCCTCCATATACCTCTTCAGTTCCCCTTTAAGGACAGACCTATTTCATCCTGTCATTGGCCGTTCTATAGGTGACTGTGTGACCTCCTTGATGCACTACTAGTTCCACTTCTCCTCCTAAGAAGTTCAGCCAGTTTCAGTGTCTGGGTTCTGTAAAGATGTGTTGCTAGCCTAGAGGCTAGCAACTTGTTCCGTTGCTATGGAGGTGGTGGGAGGAGGAACAGCGCACTAAGGGAGTAGCTTTGAGGCATATGGCCGAGGAGAAAAAGGGGGCTCAGCCAAGACCATCTGGATCTCTCATCAAAGCATCAGGGTTGTGTGTTTTGTTAAAAAAAACAAAAAAACAAAAAAAAAAACTTTAAAGGGAACCTGAACTGAGTAAAAATATTTAAAATAAACACATGATGTAAACACATGAATATTGCATACTAACCTCACCGTCAGTTCCTCTCAGAAGCTCACCATTTTCTTCTTACAGTGATCCCTTCCAGTTCTGACAAGATTTTGTCAAAACTGAAATATACCAGTTGCTGTCAGTTATATTTCAGCTGCGGTTAGTTACAACTGAATGTGCAAGGTAATGTCCGTGTTTCCATATGGCTCAAGTGGGTGATATTACAGTTTAACAGTGTGCTGACCAGGAAGCTGTTATGGGGTAATGGCCACTTTCAAAATGGAGGACGGAGAATTCCATTGATCACAGTGGACAAATGGGACGCAGGAGAGGAGAAAGATTGATGAGCAGACTACACAGGAGGTAAGTATTACCTGTGTGGTTATTTTTGACTTTTTATTTTCAATTCAGGTTCTCTTTAACCTCCTTGGCGGTAATCCCGAGCTGAGCTCGGGGTATGCCGCCGGAGGTCGCCGCTCAGGCCCTGCTGGGCCGATTTTAGTTCTGAAAAAAGCAGCACACGCAGCTGGCACTTTGCCAGCCGCGTGTGCTGCCTGATCGCCGCCGCTCCACGGCGATCCGCCGCGTGCAGCGGCGAAAGAGGGTCCCCCCAGCCGCCCGAGCCCAGCGCAGCCGGAACAAACAGGGCTGGATCGAGCGGCTCTGACGTCAGGACGTCGACTGACGTCCATGACGTCACTCCGCTCGTCGCCATGGCGACGAGGAAAGCGAAACCTCATTGCGGCCTATCTTGTTACTTTCGATTGCTGGAGGCGATCGCAAGTACGGATCAGGAGCACCCTCTAGTGGGCTTTCATGCAGCCAACTTTCAGTTGGCTGCATGAAATATTTTTTTTTTTTTAATAAAAAAAAAAAACCACATTGCAGCCTCCCTGGCAAAATAAATAAACCGCCAGGGAGGTTAAAGAGAACCCGAGGTGGGTTTGAAGAATATTATCTGCATACAGAGGCTGGATCTGCCTATACAGCCTAGCCTCTGTTGCTATCCCAAACCCTCCTAAGGTCCCCCTGCACTCTGCAATCCCTCATAAATCACAGCCACGCTGCTGACAAACAGCTTGTCAGAGCTGGCTGTGTTTATCTCTATAGTGTCAGTCTGCTGCTCTCCCCTCCTCCTGCAGAACTGCAGTCCGCGCCTGCATCCCTTCCCTCCCTGCTGATTGGAGGGAAGGGACTGGGGCAGGGACCGGAGCTATGCAGGAGGCGGGGGAGCAGGTGAGACTGACACTACAGATGTAAACACAGCCTCACAGCACGGCTGTGATTTATGAGGCATTGCAGGGGGACCTTAGTGGGGTTTGGGATAGCAACAGAGGCTTGGCTGTATAGGCAGATCCAGCCTCTGTATGCAGATAACATTCTTTAAACACACCTCGGGTTCTCTTTAAGATGCAATAAGTCTGCCTAGAAATTGTTAGTTGGCCATTCTGGAGATGGGAATCCTGCCAGCAGCCACCACTTGTAATGAAGGTTCTGCTGCGATGACTGTATGTCCTGTCTGATCTGCAGACTGCCTGTTATCAGGGTGTTTATTCTTATTGTCTCTTCTCAGGGAGGGAGCTACAGAGAGGGCCTCACCCCAGTCCTCAGCTTGCTCACAGGATGCTGCAGAACGCACCGGAATATACGGAAATACATCAAGAAAGTGGTAAGTTCTTCCGCTCTGGATGGATGAGATCCGTCTGACATTTTGTGAATGGACTGTAGGCTGGGATCTTGATTTCAATGCATTCTTATTGAACATTATTCTTATTGAACATTTTTATTACAAGTAACAAACATTGCTGTGCTTTGAAACATTATATAAAGATTAGAATGTAATCATCAACCCAATACAAGAAAGCAGAAAGAGGTCTGTATGACCTCCTATATGACGCAAGTAAGGACTGGAACCCACTAGAGCGATGTTTTTTTTGTTATGTTTTTTTTTTGTTTCCTTAAGCGCTCAGCTAATGTTAATGGATGGGCCAAATTCCACTGGAACGATTGCAATTATCAAAACTCAGGACATGCAGCATTTTTTTTAGCGTTTGCACAATGTAAATAAAAGCTTGCGTAATTGCTATACAGAGCAAATTGCTAGCGTTTTTAAATTACTGCACACTGGTCCTTTCAATTAAATTTTTTTTTTTTTTTTTTTTTTTTTTTTTTTTACAATCCGAATTAAAAACGCAAATCGCTATACAATTGCTGGCAAAAAGGCTTACACTTTAAAATCTCTACCAAAATTGCCAGAAAATGCTCATGAAATTAGCTTACAAAACACTCACGATTGCGATAACTCTTTGGGCTCGTTTCCACTGTTGCGACGCGATTTCGCCGGCATTCCGACGCTTGTAAAAACGCATGCGGATGCATTTCCGCATGCATTTTTACCCGCGATTTCGCGTGCGATTTCGCATGGCAGGGTGCCATGCGAAATTAACCATGACACTGCCAGGGCAAAATAACATTGAAAAAGGTGCAAAATCGCGGGTAAAAACGCATGTAACAAACGCATGCGTTTTTACTATTAAATACATTAGCGGCGATTCGCACGGATTCCCGACGCAGGCGAATTCTGTGGGTCCCGTCGTGCAGATTTGGCCCGCCGCCAAATCGCTCCCGCACGCCGCACATGTGGAAACAGCCCCGGCCACTTCAGTGTAACAAGCGAATCCGCATCTCGTCGCCGCATGCGGATTCTCTATGGTGGAAACGAGCCCTTAGTAGTAGGTTCCAGGCATAAGATTACTATACCATGTTTAGGAGATGGTTTGAGAAACTATTGGTTTACAAAAGAGTCTTGACTTCAACTTGGCTTCCAAATTGAAATGTAGGTTAGTTGTAGCTATTATTTGTTTGTAATTCTCTTGTGACATTCCCTCCGAAGAAGTAGTTGTCTACTCGCACATAGCATCTGGGTGATGATTTGTCTTTAAATCTAGAGTCTTTTCTGATGCAACAGAGTACCTGCGCCAAAGCTTGAGTGAAAAAGTAGATACTGGCCTAAACCGAGGGAAGCCTATACTGTGGTATGTCTATACTCTGGACCTTCTACTAGGGTTGCTTGGATAGAGGGGTTCACTGTGGCCTAGTGCCTCACTGTCCACACTGTTGAGCCAGACAAGAGGTGACTTTACTATAGTCTACAACTTAGAAGCTAGGCGGTGGATGGGAGGCTGGGGATTCGGTGAAGGTTCTGCTAGTAAGCGAGGGGCTTGAACGTCTCAGCCATAAGCTATCATTGCTCCAACGCTAGTTTTCCAGACTGCCCGTGTGGTCGGAGAGGCACGAGGCTGCAGTGACCAGAGCCTGTAGTATGGAAGAGGTCCTAGTTAAGTAGCAAACAGAACAGTATTTTCGTAATGGAGCTTCTCAGAGTACAATTTGTGCTTTAGTTTTGGGTTTTCATCATACATTTTAGGTGCTGCCACCGTTAACAGATGTAAGCAGTCGGCCAGAAATTGGGACGACGCTACGGAACAAACTGGTGCGGCTGATGACCCATGTGGACTTGGGTGTTAAACAGATTGCAGCGGAGTTCCTCTTCGTACTCTGTAAAGAGAGAGGTAATTGCTGTGCATACTGTATATCTCAGTATACCATGGAGGTGTTCTACACTAACTTTTTTAAAAAATTTTTTGAAAAAGCATTTTATTAAAATTTTTCATGTATTTTTAACATGTACACAACATTGTACAGTACAAGTAACTCCCATTCCCCCCCCCCCCCTCCCACAAGGCAGTCCTCCCACCCCACAGTATACTGATGACAGACATAGCACATTTCCAATTATCATGAAGAGGCTGATTGTCAAATCAAATATCAGTATCAAATTTTTTTTTTTTTTTTCTAACAGAACCCCGGTTTTGATCTACATTTTTGTAGTTTGGTAAATCAAAGTTTACAGAGGATTTGAATTCCGTGATGGAAGGTGCTTCTGTTTTTTTCCACACAAGGGCTATTGCTCTCCTGGCGTTAAAAAAAAATTAAAAAAAAAAAAAAAAAAAAAAAAAAAAAAAAAAAAAATTGCCAGATACTTTTTTTTTTTTTTTTTTTTTTTTTTTTTAATCACTGAGTGGTGTCCCCAAAATGATTAAGTAGCATAGCAATGGCTGTGAAAGGAACCTGTGGGCCAACTATTTCTGCTAATATGTCATGTATCTGTGACCAAAATTGCTTAATCCCTCCCCCCCCCCCCCCCCCATTCCCAAAAGATATGAAAAACTCCCGCCTTCTCTGTTTTGCATCTCCAGCATGCGCCGTCAACATTCATTCCCATCCGAGATAGTCTTTGAGGGGTGTAGTACACCCTGTATAAATATTTTAGTGCACTCAGTTTGTTTAGCTGCTACTGGAATTTTTAGAAAATCTGCAACTATTCCCTCCCAATCCTTAGAGGATAGATCCGGGAAATCCACATTCCAAGCTGTAAGAGTTCTATTAGGGACTTTAGAAGGATGCGAAATAAATATACCATATAGTTGAGATACGATTCCAGTAAGACCAGAGTGCATCATTGTATTTTCCATGTCGCTGAAATGTAATGATAGAGGTATGTAATGGAACTGTGTCTCTACACTAACTTCAGTGACGCTACCAAAAGACCGGCTATTTTTCACAGTGGTAAGTGAAAGTTGTTCGGTGAGCTCTTCTGCTTAAAGTAAGTGTCCAAGCAAAAAAAAAATCCACTTACCTGGGGCTTCCTCCAGCCCGTGGCAGTCGTCCTGTGCCTTTGCAGCAACTCCGGAGGCTCCCGGTCTCCTCCGCTGCAGATGCCGACCTCGTCAGGTCCGGTTCCGGGTTGGCCTCTTCTGCGCTCCACGGCGCAGGTCACGTGGTCCGGCTGACATCGTCAGGACGGTACTTCTGCACCTGCGGGCGAGGTCAGCCTCTGCAGCGGAGAAGACCGGGACCCTGCAGAGCTGCAGCGAGGGCACAGGATGGCTGTCACGGGCTGGAGGAAGCCCCAGGTAAGTGTGGTGAGTTGTGTGGTTTTTTTTTTGTTTTTTTTTTTTTGTTTTTTTTTTTTTTTTCCCCCTTGGTTGTTCTGTTTTACTCATCTTAAGTAAGTGAGAGATCATGAAAGAGGATATAGTAGACAGGCAGTCGGGAACACGTGTGAGGAGGTTCAGGTCTGCGGCCGAGAGGTACAGTTGTGTATAATCTGCATATAAGTGGTATTGAAAACCAGATGAGTTGAGTTTCCAAGGCCATGTGTTTAGATGGAAAAGAGGAGGGGACCAAGGACAGAGCCTTGAGGTACCCCTACCAACAAAGGATGTGGAGAGGAGGTCTAATCTGAGTAAGACTGTGAAAGACCTTTCAGAGATCACAAGATATTCAGGAGAGAGCAAGGTCCTTTCCGCCTACAGATGAAAGTATTTGTAGGACAAAAGTGTGGTCAGTGGTATAAAATGCTGATGACCGATCAAAAATCAGTATGGAATAATGGCCTTTGGATATAGCTGTAAAAAGATCGTTGGTTACTTTAGTAAGAGCGGTTTCTGTGGAGTGGTTAGAGCAGTGCTGGGCAAACTGTGGGCCGTGGACAGGTGGCTGGATTCCTTTCCTTTCTCCCCCTCAATCCTGCAGATTTGGTTTAGTTCAGCATGTATATGGCGGTCAAGTAATTTTAGATGCAAATGGGAGAAGTGACACAGGGTGGTAGTTGGCGAATGCGGTGGGATCTAGAGATGGTTTGGTCTCCCAACCATTGTAGTGACCAACTTCTGTAAATAGTTATAAAAAGTGTCTGTGTGTCTGTTTTGTAAAGCAGTCAGAGATGCTAATTTTGGCTGGCATGCAAATTGTGTTCAGTTTTAAATTGGGTCAGTAAAATTGGGGGGGGGGGGGGGGCCGCCCTTAAAGGAAGTGCATTTGATTAGCCTGATTTTAAATCTGCATAACATTTGCATGCCAGTCAAACTTGGCACCTGATTGTTCATGTCTAGCTGCCTATACTAACCTGCTTTTCCCGCCATATCTTCCAGTGGACAGCTTGCTGAAGTATACTGGTTACGGGAACGCAGCCGGGCTCCTGGCATCCCGAGGTCTCCTGGCCGGCGGCAGAGGCGATCACTGGTATTCTGATGACGAGGATACGGACACGGAAGAATACATCAAGGCAAAACCAAAGTAAGAGTCTGGCGTGCAAACCACAGCAGAGACCTGACTGATCGGCTTCTGTCTTGCTCTAGGCTCGGCTTGTCTGCCTGCAGTCATGTGATCTTCTGTGCTGCTCTAGGCTCGGCTTGTCTGCCTGCAGTCATGTGATCTTCTGTGCTGCTCTAGGCTCGGCTTGTCTGCCTGCAGTCATGTGATTTTCAGTCTTGCTTTAGGCTCATTGCTAACAGTTGTGGTTTTTAAAGGCTTGTATAGAGGACTTGTGTGTATGAAACACTTGTGTTATTGCTGCATTGTGCCTTTATACATTCAATAAAGAAATGGGGAGCAGAGGTGCCTCATGGTACCTTGACTGAAACTTTGATTAGCTGGTTTAAAGTGGTCCTCTACCCGTGGTTGTTTTTGCAAATATCTCTCAACCCGCCCACTAGTATTGCTAAGGAAATTTAAAGGGAACCTAAACTGAGAAGGATATGGATTTTTCCTTTTTAAAATGCCAGTTGTCTGAATTGCCTGCTGATCCTGTGTCTCTAATACTTTTAGCCACAGCCCCTGAACAAGCATGCAGATCAGGTGCTCTGACTGAAGTCTGGATTAGCTGCATGCTTGTTTCAGGGTGTGATTCAGCCACTATTGCAGCCACAGAGATCAGCTGCCAGGCAACTGGTATTGATTAACAGGAAACATCCATATCACTCTCAGTTAAGGTTCCCTTTAAAGGACCGCTATCAAAGATGACTCAAATTCTAAATGCCACATATATTTCTAGGAATTACTAGCAAATAGCAATACAAAGTATTTTTGTATTTTCATATTTTCTTCACATAAAACATGAAAATATGAATTTATGGAGGACTGTGCCCAGCACTTCCAGCATACAGAAACCGTCCTTACTGGCTGTAATCATGTGACTGAAATGTCTTCAAAAGTCAGAGGAGACATTGGCCTCGATTCATAAAGCATTACCGCATTCAGTAATGCAGAAAACAGCTGACTTTACTGAGTACTTAGGAAAATGTAAATTCATAAAGGCTGTTATGGCATGGGAAGCTGACATTACCAAGCAGTGAGGTAAATTACTGACTTGTGCAGTAATTACCTCAACACATGTCACTATATGTCAATTACAACATGCAGTAAGTCCAGATATATTACCGGCACCTCAGGTGTGACGTAAACGGTGTGGAGACTGTGTGCAGAGAGAGCTATGACTGACAGGAGCAGAGCCAATAGAAACAGCCCCATCTCCTGCTAGTCCCGCAGAATGGATTTTGATAGGTTGTGAAGACTTCTTGGGTAGAACAAGCTTTTGTACCCGCCAGGCAAAGAGAAAACAATAGAGGTTTTCCCTGGAGCCCTTCCGTCGTTTAACCATTTAGGTTCCTGTTTGAAGATGCAGAGGAGCTAGGGGGGAAATCGCCTAAGCATGCATGTATAAGGTCTCCTGTAAGTTCTTCTAAGCTGTGGCAATTAAATAAAATGTTAAGGAAGACTAATGGACAGATTCAGATTGAGCAGAGGCTGTATAACAAGCGTACTTTCTAAAGGGATGTCAGGATGTGAACAAGGCCTCTATCATTCCTCTGATAAATGACAGGGAAGTGGCACCTATCTACATGGTACAGTCCAGGTATTGACACTGACTCATGAAGCAGGGACCTGATAAGGCATTTCCTTCACACAGGCTGTGATGAGACTTCTGAAAAGCCTTCTACTACTGTCTAATAGCTCTATAGGTATGTGGGGTTTACACAATAACCGTTTCTTTAATAGTTGTCTTTTAATCACATGAAACTAAATCTGTGCTTTGATTTGCTTAACCTCCTTAGCGGTAACCCCGGGGCTGAGCTCGGGGTAAGCCGCCGCGGAAGATATCTCAGCCCCTGGTGGGGCGATTCCTGTCCTATAAATTGCTGTACGCGCAGCCAGCACTTTGCTAGCTGCGCGTCCAGCTCGATCGCCGCAGCTCTGCGGCGATCCTCCGCACGCAGCGGCGGTAGAGGGGGGGCCCCCCTGCCAGAGCCCTGCGTAGCCCGGACCAATCAGTCCCGGGCAGCGCAAAGGGATGGGTCGGACGTCGGCTGACGTCCATGACATCATTCCGATCGTCGCCATGGCGACAGGAGAAGCCAAACAGGAGATCGTGTTCTATACGCGATCTCCTTTTTACTTTTTGTGGCCGGCGGCGATCGGACTAGAGGGACACATGCGCCCTCTAGTGGTGTTTTATGTAGCTACCACTCAGGTAGCTACATGAAACAATTTTTTTTTTTTTTTTTTTAAGTGCAATGCAGCCTCCTTGGCGGAAAAATTGAACCGCCAAGGATGTTAAAGTACTACTAAATCTAAAGATAACCCTGTGAAATAAACCTCCTTTTCTTAAAGCGGATCCGAGATGAAAAACTAACTACCGTATTTTTCGGACCAAAAGTGTGGGGGAAAAAAAACTCAGTGCTTCTTATGGTCTGTATATATGGCCTGGTGCCCCCCCCCCCCCCCCCCCAACGTAGAAATGCCCGTGGCTTGCAGCTTAAAGAGGAACTCCAGTGAAAATAATAAAGTGCTTCATTTTTACAATTATTATGTATAAATGATTGTCAGTTTGCCCATTGTAAAATCTTTTAAATCCCTGATTTATATTTTGACATTACATGGTGACATTTTTACTGTTGGCATGTGATGTAGCTGCTGCATGCTTCTTTGGTAGTTGGAAACAGCTGTAAACAGCTATTTCCCACAATGCAATGAGGATTACAGACAGGAAACTGCCAGGAGTACTACGGTCCTCAGTTTCTTGTGGGAGGGGTTTCACCACAATATCAGCCATACAGCGCCCCCTGATGGTCTGTGAAAAGGAATAGATTTCTCATGTAAAGGGGGGTATCGGCTATGGATTGGGATGAAGTTCAGTTCTTGGTTGGAGTTTCTCTTTCAGTACCGGTAATCCGCGCTTGCACCACTGAATCAGTAAATCCAAATAAACAGCCTGGCGTCTGCCACATAGCAATCCTAGCACAGCTAAAATTGCCAGCAATCCACTCTTGCACACCTGAAGCTGTAAATCCCGATAGACAGCCCCGGTGCCTTCCGCTGCTAAAGTACCGGTAATCCAAACTTGCACAAATGAACCTTATGTCCCACCTAACAGTCTGTTTGTCACTTTACACACAGGCAAGCTGGTCTGCATCTCCAGCCCTCAGACTGTGGAAACTTCACTCCCCTCTGCCTCTGAAATCTCTGGTTAGTTCCACCTCTTCCTCCTCCTGCCCAGACTGAGCTCCCATAAGCCCTTGCTACTAAGGCTTAGAGTGCCAAGGCACTCTGGAGATGCTGTGGGCGAGGCTTGTTTAGTTTATAGGGAACTAGAGTATTAAAACAAAACAAAACAAAGTATTTAGCTTGAGGAATGCTCTGTAAACTATATGCAAGGAACACAATTATGCAATGAGTAAAAGTTTCTCGGATCCACTAATTAAGCAAGAATAATATGAAGGCTGCCATATTTATTTCCTTTTAAAGAATGCTGGTTACCTGGCAGCCCTGCTGATCTATTTGACTGCAGTAGTGTCAGAATAAAACCAGCAACAAGCATGCAGCTAATCTTGTCAGATCTGACATTGTCAGAAACACCTGATCTGCTGCATGCTTGTTCAGGGGCTATGGCTAAAATTATTAGAGGCAGAGGATCAGCAGGACAGCCAGGCAACTGGTATTGCTTAAAAGGAAATGGGGCAGCCTCCATATCCATCTCACTCCAGTTGTTCTTAGGAACTCCAGTAAAAATAATGGGCCTAGTACACAGGCCTAGTACTTGCGCATTGAATACACTCACATTCTATTATCAGTAGCAATCGTGAATGGGAGGCAACTGTGCGGAAAGGGGCGGCAAGTTGGATGGACAAGGTGCAGACAAGAGGAGGGGTATTACCTCTGCCCCCTTTGTCCTTATTCGATGGGCGTTCTTATATAAGCAATTCTGTGTTGTTACATCTCTGTTGGACTGGTTTACTTTCAAATAAGGGGTGGCTCTAATTTTTTGGATGCTCAGTGATTGAGATCAGTGAATGGCAATGTGCTCCCATTCATTGATCTAGCAGCTACCGATCGGCGGTAACGGGGAAGGTGGGGTGGCAGTGCGCAGCAGGTGGGGGGGGGGACAGGAACGCGCAGCAGGGGGGGGGGGGAGAGGCAACGCGCGGTGGGGAGAGACGTAGTAGCGACTTCCCTGCAGAGCTGTGGCATTTTGCGGGGACGTAGTTACTCGTCCCGGGGGAGGGCAAGTGGTTAAAGGATACGTCCAGGCAAATTAAAAACAAAAATTCACTTAACTAGGGCTTCCTCCAGCCCCTGGCAGCCGTCCTGTGCCCTCGCCGCAGCTCTGGTGGCTCCCGGTTTCCGCTGCAGATGCCGACCTCGCCGGGCCGGCTTCTTCTGCGCTCCACCACGCGGGTCGTGCTGACGCCTGTGCAGTACAGTCCTGATGATGTCAGCGCGACCATGTGACCCGTGAGGTGGAGAGCAGAAGACTACGACCTAGCTCAGTCGGCATCTGCTGCGGAGGAGACCGGGAGTTGCGGCGAGGGCACAGGACGGCTGCCAGGAGGAAGCCCCAGGTAAGTGGATTTTTGTTTTATTTGCCTGGGCGTATCCATTAACCCTTTAGCAGCCGATTTATTTTGAGGCTTGCAAGTGCTCTTGTGTTAATTTCATTGCTCCTTATAGTACAGCTTTAATGTGTATTTATGGCCACTTGTCACTAGGGGGCAGTGTGAGGCAATAACCGAGGACTTCTGCTCTCTATAGGTTTTTTTTTTTTTTGCTAGCAGAGAGACCTCAAAGCATCCCAAGAATGTACAGCACAAGGAGCTATGCATTCGGCTGAGGACAAAAGCAGTGTACTTATCTCAAATGAGTATTCCTTTTAAAGCTGCTAATGGGGTTGAACAGGTGTGTTTGGGGTGCTTGCTTGAAGAAGGGGGTGAGCCTAATGGCGAAGGGTGCGTAGGAGTGGTTGAAAGGGAGTTCCACAGAGTAGGGATGGCTCTAGAGAAGTCCTGGAGCTGCGTATGGGAGGTGGTAATGTGCTGGGTGGTCTCAGTGATTGGCAGATGATCATGTGACAAGATTTCTAAACAAGAGTGCTCCATTATTCAGCAATGTGAAATGACCTCTTTCTGTTTTAGTTTCCAGTGTTGCACAATGACTTCTAGTCTGACAGCTCAGTAATACTTGGACCAGGCTTTCTCAACCAGAGTTCCTTGAGGACTCTGCAGGGGTTCTTTGGCATCCCCCCCCCCCCCCCCCCCCATCGTGGCGGAAGTATAATAGGGGTACTGTAAAAAGCACTAAATTGGGGGTCAGAATAAATTATGAGCACAGTATGAGTGGCAGTATAATAGGAGTTGGTGAAATTAACAGTCTCACCTATTTTTAAAGACCACGCCTCCTGCAAAATGCAGGGATTCCTTGAGATTTAAAAATTGTTTGCAGGGTTCCTCCAGGGTAACTAACAAGAAAAAAAAACACAACACATCCCTTTCATGAATGACTTATTTAATGTCCTAACTAGAGGTGATGTGCCTGTTTGTTTTTTTTTTTTTTTTTCTTCTTGTTACTGCCCCCTGTGGCTAGGGTCTAATTCAGTGCACTCCCTCCTTCCCCTGTATGTGTTTGTCAGCATGCACACAGCTTATGCTGGTGTATGTGCATGGTGCACATGGATACGTAACGTTAGCTCCCTTGTGCGATTGGTAAGATGCGCTGTCTGTCCCAGGAGAGGACGTCAGGATGTGTGCTCCTAATCCATTGATAGGTTTGATGCAATGAATGTTTGCATGTCTGCACTATGCATGTTACAGGGCCAGAGTTAGGACACCTATGTTTACCTGGGTACTTCTGCGCAGTATAGGTGACTAAGCATAAGTATGCATTCTTCTGTGAACGAAGACCCCGGCTTTTAACTTAGCTGTAGGGATAACAGTGGTGCCTGGATGAGTGAATCTGTGAATGCATTTGTTTGAACATTTTGCATGCGAGAGTGCGAAGGGTTAATAGATTTTTCCTCCAGGGTAAAAAGATTGAGAGGTCGACTTGAGGTGCGTACACACGCACTACAAAAGGCAACCGCCGGACCCTCCATCTGGGCGGTCTTTTAGCAGACAGTAGCACGTGTGTACGTGCTGTCGGCGGACTGATAAGACTGTTTCTGAACGACCCGCTCAGAGGGAGAGTCTGGCGGACCCGTCGTTGCCTTTTGTAGTGCGTGTGTACGCACCTTTAGACATTACTGATGGTGAGATTAGCTTGGTACCTAGACAAACTAATTTAGGCTTATGCCCATTGTATTTCCCACACACAAGCTATGAAGCTGCAATAGCCAATAGCCAGAATTTGGAATCCAGTGAGCAGACCTTGAACTAACAGAACTGATGGGAGAATGTCTTCTCCTCGAGAGTCTAGATAGCCTTACAAATGATGGTAAGCAACTTTACCATGTCTAAAAGCATGTTTTGTAGCAGACAAGGACACTGCCGTAGCCTCCCTGGCGTTGTATTTCCCCAGGATTTCCGTGCAAAAAGTGGTTCAATTAATTTCCAATAATTGTCAACTTTTTTTTTTTTTTTTTTTTGCAAACATTTTTTTTTTAAATATTGAATTCAATACAGGTTATTGTATTGAATTAAACTAAAAAAAAGTGTTTACTGTGAGATGTTGATGACACTGTCACCGGGGAAGCTATCCGAGGTACGCAACGAGGGATCAGCACGCCAATGGTGAATATAAGACCCAGATGTGTAGCCAGGTGTATAGTTTTGCCAGATGTATAGGTAGGCAGATATTTTACCAAATGTATAGGTAGGCAGATATTTAGCCAGAAGTAAAGGTAGCCAGATGTTTTACCAGATGTATAGGTAGCCAGTTATTTAGCCAGATGTATAGGTAGCCAGGTGCCCCCCCCGATCCCCCACCCCCCAGTCTCCTCCAGCCCCGATTTACTAACCCGAGGTCTGTCTCCTGCGGCGGCTTCTGTGCAGGGGAGGGGGGGGATCCCTCTTCCTTGTGGGCTGGTGGCTGGTCGGGGATTCCCCCTTCTGCGTGGGGGGGGGGGGGGGGAGATCCCCCTTCTATGCGGGCTGGTGGCCGGGTGTCTCCTTTCTGCGCAGGGGGGGGGAATTCCCCTTCTATGTGGGCTGGTGGCCGGGTATCTCCCTTCTGCGCAGGGGGGGGAGATCCCCTTCTATGCGGGCTGGTGGCCGGGTGTCTCCCTTCTGCGCGGGGTGGGGGGGGGAGATCCCCCTTCCATGCGGGCTGGTGGCCCGGGTGTCTCCCTTCTGCGCGGGGGTGGGGGGGGGGTGGGGGGGAGATCTCCCTTCCATGCGGGCTGGTGGCCGGGTGTCTCCCTTCTGCGCAGGGTGGGGGGGGGGGGGGAAGATCCCCCCTTCTATGTGGGCTGGTGGCCGGGTGTCTCCCTTCTGTGCAGGGGGGGGGGGGGGGGGGAGATCCCCCTTCTATGCGGGCTGGTGGCCGGGTGTCTCCCTTCTGTGCAGGGGGGGGGAGATCCCCCTTCTATGCGGGCTGGTGGCCGGGTGTCTCCCTTCTGCGCAGGGGGGGGGGGGGAGATCCCCCTTCTATGCGGGCTGTTCGAGGACTCCCCCTTCTGTGTGTGGGGGGGGGTCCTCTTCTGTGCGGGCTGGCTGGGGGTGGCTCTTCCCTCTTCCTCCCTCCGGATCCCACGTGCGTCCCCCCCGTACCCCCCCCTCCTGATCTCCTATCCTCCCGGTATCCAGCCCTACACTACTCACCCGAGGGCTGTCTCCTGCGCCGGCCGTGATTGGCACCCTCCTCCTCCATCACTGAAGTCTCGGTTCTGTGTAACTACAGTACGAGGCTTGGTGACGAGGGAGGAAGAGGGAAGAGCCACCCCAGCCAGCCCGCACAGAAGGGGACCCCCCACACAAAAGGGGAGTCCCCGAACAGCCCGCATAGAAGGCACTCTTCCCCCCCCCCCCCCCCCCCCCCCCCCCCGCGCAGAAGGGGAGACACCTGGCCACCAGCCCGCATAGAAGGGGGATCTCCCCCCCCCCCCCCCCCCCCCCCTGCGCAGAAGGGAGACACCCGGCCACCAGCCCACATAGGAGGGGGAATCACTTCCCGCACGCACTTTCTCTGCCCGCCGGCTGCACAGGGATTCCCCAGAGTGGCTGGATGCTAGTTCTGCACGCTGGGGGTAGCACAGATCGCTACCCATAGCGTGCTGACAGGCATCCAGCCACTCTGGGGAATCCCTCTGATGAGGGAAAAGTGGAGCCGGCGGTTGCAGAGAAACAGGAAATCTCCCTGGCAGTATTGACGAGCCCAGCTCGTCATTACCACTTTCAGCATGTTTCTGCTGGACGAGCCAGGCTCGTCATTACCTCCAGGGTGGTTAAAAAACCACCATTGGAAAGAAAACGTACTTTTTAGGTTTACAACGCATTTAAAATGATACAATTTTTCACAGAGTAAAATGAGCCATAAATTACTTGTCTCCTATGTTGCTGTCACTTATAGTAGGTAGTAGAATCGGATTGGTTGTAAATAATCTCTATTGGTGGCCACAGTCGATTATGAACAAGTGAAAAAAATGTCGCCCGAATGAATTTTCGTTGAACAAAAATTTGGATTTTCTTGGTGTCGTGATAGGAAGCAAAGATTGGTTAGTTGATGGTGTAGTGAACGATTTTCGCTAGACCGTTGGACCGTTAGTGGCCAGCTTAAGGGTGTTTTTTTTTTTTTTTTTTTTTTTTTTTGCGCAGGCGATTTTCAAAATCGCTCTAGAACGCATGCAATGATTCCCTATAAGAGTTCACAGCTGAGCAGTTCATTGTGATCCGCTCAGCAAAGCACAGCCTGTAGCTTTTTTTTTTTTTTTTTTTTTTTTTTTTGGTGGTGGTGGTGTTGGTTGTTTTTTGTCTTTTTTTAGGCGTTTTTTTTTTTTTTTCCCCCTCAGTGGAAGGTATATGAGAAATGCAAAACGCTCACAAAATCGCTTTGTGCAGTGATTTGCGTGAGGTGTGTTTTGCATAAATACATTGTATTTATTATTTTCTGGGTCAAAGAGTTCACTTCCTGACTTGCGTCAGGGAGTGAATTACAAAACCGCTCTGGAAAAGCGCTTACAAAAGAGTGTGCTACGCAAAAGCTTAGAAAAGTGCGTGTGTGTACGCAAAACGTTTGCATTTTTGAATTTAGTTGTGAATGAGGCCTAAGTGCTTTTGAAATAAATAAAACCCTGAGAATCTCCTATGAGGTGATGGAATAGTTGAAAACCTGTCGGTTCTGTTGGATTTCTACTACCTTCTGTAAGTGACAGTAACATACGAGAAAAGTAATTTACGGCTCATTTTATACAGAAGTTTTTCTTCCAGAGTGTTTACATGTGTTTTTTAAATTTTTATGATTTTCGCAATAGTGGTCCTTTAAGGTTTCAATACATCAGACGATTATCAAACAAGAGACACATCTCACTCTGATCAAATCTGATTAGAGATACATTTGTCAGCTGTCCATACACCACATGCTGATGCCCAATCAATTTCATGCTGAAAGCGCTCAGGAAGGGCCGCATCCACCACCTGGCCGATGTTCCCGTAGTGTATAAATGTATATGTGTGCAGTTATATATTACCTGTCCTGTGTCGTGATGTCTGTCAGTCTTCCTAACCCGCTCTCTTCCATTAGCTCTAAACACTGCTGCTGTGGCGCGTGTGCGACTTAAAGGGATACTGTAGGGGGGGTTATGGGGAAAATGAGTTAAACTTACCCGGGGCTTCTAATGGTCCCCCACAGACATCCTGTGCCGCGCAGCCACTCGCTGATGCTCCGCCCACCGCAGACATCCTGTGCCCGTGCAGCCACTCACCGATGCTCCGGCCCCGCCTCCAGTTCACTTCTGCAATTTCAGACTTTAAAGTCTGAAAACCACTGTGCCTGCATTGCCATGTCCTTGGTCCTGCTGATGTCACCAGGAGCGTACTGTGCAAGCCCAGTATGGTCTGTGCCTGCGCAGTACGCTCCTGGTGACATCAGCGGATCGAGGACACAGCAACGCAGGTGCAGTGGTTTTCAGACTTTAAAGTCTGAAATTCCAGAAGTGAACTGGAGGCGGGGCTGGAGCATCGGTGAGTGGCTGCACGGGCACAGGATGTCTGCGGTGGGCGGTGCATCGGCGAGTGGCTGCGCGGGGCACAGGATGTCTGTGGGGGACCATTAGAAACCCCCCCCCCCCCCCCGGGTAAGTTCCACTCATTTTCTCCTGACACCCCCCCCCCCCCCCCCCCCTTTCAGTATCCCTTTTAAAGGGAACCAGAGACAAAGCACCCCTGTATCTTACAATATATCAATGGGAACATGACAGTAAACACCTACCCTGCTCTCTGTTTCATTCTTCTCTGCTAAGTCTGCCTGTTATCAGCTCTGATAAGAATCCCTGACTGAGTATTCAGTCTAGCTTTTACCTGAATGATTATAGCTGAGTCCGTTTTCTGTGATGTCGTGGTTTTTTTTTTTTTTTTTTTTTCCTCCCCCAAGCCCAAGTCTGCCCCCCTTGTGGCTCTGCTTTGCTGCTTCAAGGATAAATAGCAGGAAATTAGAGCCACAAGGGGGCAGGCTTGAAAAGACATCACAGAAGACTGACTCAGCTATAATCACTCTGGGGAAATCTAGACTGAGTGCTCAGTCGGATTTTTATCAGGGCTGATAACAGGCAGATGTAGCAGAGAGGAATGAAACAGAGCAGGGTAGGCGTTTACTGTCATGTTCCCATTGATATATATGGTAAAACACATGGGGGTGCTTCATCTCTGGTTCCCTTTTAACACGCACTGTGAGCTATGTGCCGGCGACGTGAATATTGCTAATGGAAGAGTGGCGAATTCAGAAGCCAGGCACTGCGACACAGAACAAGTAATGTATAAAGCACACGTTTATAAACTGGGGGAACAGCGCCTGGCGTTTCGTCGCTCATCCCGATATTTACAAAGAAAAGGGCTGGCACATCCAAAGTTTAATCTTTATTGGTTCCTTGTAAAAGAATATGGCCAATGTTTCTGAGCCACATAGGACCCCTTTATCAAGGCAATGTTTGCTCGGAGGCGGAGATCTGTCTGCCGCTGTACATAAGTTCCTGTAGGCTTCTGGTGATCCCAGATGAATACACATCGCTCTCTGCGAGTGTCTAGAGGAGCCAGACTCTCACTTCCTCTGCAGGAACTTTTGTACAGCGGCAGACAGATCTCTGCTTCTGAGCAAACATTGCCTTGATAAAGGGCCTTGCGTGGCTCTGAAACCTTGGCCATATTCTTTCTACATGCAACCAATAAAGATTAAACTTTGGATGTGCCAGCTCTTTTCTTTGAATACTGTATAGAGGGCGTCATCCCTCCTTTTCAGCTGTTGCACTCCCCTTAAAGAGACACTGAAGCAATAAAAAAATTGATATAATGAATTGGTTGTGTAGTATTGATAATTACTAGAATATTAGTAGCAAAGAAAATATTCTCATATTTTTATGTTCAGTTATATAGGTTTTTATAACATTGCATCATTATCTAATATTTGCAGTTTACACACTACTCAGCATTATAAATGATTTAACAGAGCAGGCTAGTGAACTTTTGAACTGTCCTCTGCAGGAGAAAAGAAATACAGTTCGACTTCTGATAAGCTTCAGAAGACAGAGCTCTCTGCAACTTTGAAAGTCATGGAGCTCAGTGGCTCTTTTGCATAAATAACTGGAGTTTCTTTACTCTTCCTGTACTGGAAACCATATTAGACTCATGGCTCTGCTCCTAATGTTTGTTTCTTAGCTGTACTACACATACAAATCATTATATAATCATGTGTGTGTACACTACAAATGTGATGCAAATCATCCCAATATCACTCATGTTTACTGCTACGCACCCGATCGACCACGACGGTCTGACATCTTGCAGCATGTGTAATCGACACACTTGACTTGAAATCTGTCACCTAGTCAATCGGGAAATGCGCTTTCCTCCCCCCCCCCCCTCCAATTCCGGAATATAATTATCAAATTGAATGGTCAATGGGAAGCCAAGTTGCTAGATCTATGGGAGTCTTTACACTCACTTCACAGAAAATGATCCAAGGGTTTTATTGATGAAATCAAACTATATGAAAAACTTGAAATGTTATATAGTCCAGAACGCCACAATGACCCTAAACGCCACATCCCGGATAATTTAAACTGACCCTCTTCACATGTTCTTCTGTGGGAAGTGATGAAGGGATCCACCTCCTCGTGGACTGCTACCTTACCGTGGTGAGGAGGTTTGCGTGCCCCGTTAGGACCCCGAGAGCTATGCTGGCTGGAGCTCGCGCTCCTGGTAGGGTCACCCTTGCCAGACAGGTCGAAGGGCAGGGGCCAGACTAAGAGCAGCCCACCTAATGTCCTCGGCACCTGAGAGACATCTTCTGCCTGATCTGCTTCTGAGATCGTGGCTGCCACAGAACAATGATCTTTGGTAAAATTGGTTCATTTTTCTTAACCTATAAAGTGCAGAACAAGACCTCAGTTTCTCTTGAAGTGAGGGAAATGTCCCTTTCTGTCACCTGCCCACATTTTTGACCTTCCACACCTAAAAACTCTCATTTGAATCAAGAGAAGAGAACCCTGAACCAAAAATCCCTTCAGCTGGTGGATTTCTTGCTGGTGAGAACTTTCACACAGTGCTTATTTTTGTACAAAGGAACCAAATGGGGGGGGGTGTGTTACTGGATTTGCACAAGACAGAAGGAAAACAGAGAAATGCACCCTGTATGTATTAAGAGAGTTTAGCCTGTTTAACTCCCCTTTTATATGTGTCTAATCACAAGTTGTAATTTGATCTCTCCCCACGTCCCATGACTGCCACGGCAGATAAACTCATTTGAAAGCGCAGGAGTTACCGCCTGGTAGTTAGTTAGCTCCTGACAAACAATGTCTGCTTCCATGAATCGGGAAGTAGAAACCGTGCACATTTATTTTAGGATTTGTATCAGCTGTAACAAAGATGTTTTTTGTTTGAAGGTTATTATGCTGTTGTGTATCTTTTAGAGCAGAGATGAGTTCTGAGTTCAGGTCCACTTTAAAGAGAACCAGAGATGAAGCACCATCTTGTATTTTACCTTATAAATCAGTGGGAACATGACAGTAAACACCTAATCTGCTCTTTGTTTCATTGTTCTCTGTTTAATCTGACTGTTATCACCTCTGATAAGAATCCCCGACTGGGCACTCAGTCTGGCTTTGCTATGGAAAGATTATAGCTGAGTCTGTCTTCTCTGGTGTCTTTTCAAGCCCAAGCCTATTCCCTTGTGGCTCTGCTATGACTCAGCTATAATTATTCCCTGCAAAGCCACACTGAATGCTCAGTCCGGGATTCTTATCACAGCTGATAACAGACACTTTTAGCAGTGAGGATGAAACAGAGAGCATGGTAAGTGTTTTCTCTAATGTTCCCACTGATATATATGGTAAAATACACAAGTGTGCTTCATCTCTGGTTCCCTTTAAGAACTATAGAATAAATATGGCAGCATCATATGCCTCTCACTTCAGGTTCTGTTTAAAGGGGCACTATGGTAAAAAATTACATCAGCTTTATGCAACTATCTTTCTCTAGCATACGAATCAGCTGATCTGTAGAAACACAATTGGCAAGAAAATTAAAAGCCCCGCCCACCCCTACACCTCAGTGCGTCAGAAAGTAACATTACAGAAGCTGTTCCGGATGCAAGTTAGAAACTGTTACCGGTTTAGGTCTAACCCACACATGTCAACTCCGGCCCGCATGTCAAATCTGGCCCTCAGAGCCATTACATTTGGCCCTCAAATGGTTTCCCCACTTTGCATTATATTTGGCCCACTATAGACATCCAGGGAAGCTATGTTGGGGGTGAAGCCCTAGATCACCAGGGAAGCCATATGGGGGAGGGAGGGGAAGGCACTAAACACTAGGGAACTGTATAGGGGATGGAGGGGAGCCACTAAATACCAGGGAACTGTGTAGGGGATGGAGGGGGGCCACTAGACACCAGGGAACTGTATAGGGGAGGGAGGGGGTCACTAGACACCAGGGAACTGTATAGGGGAGGGAGGGGGTCACTAAACACCAGGGAACTGTATAGGGGAGGGAGGGGGACCACTAGATACCAGGGAATTGTATATGGTAAGAAGGTGGCCAGCAGACATTGAGGTTGGCTTGCGACTAGGTCCCAGTGTACAATATCGGCCCACTTTGTATTTGAGTTTGACACCCCTGATCTAACTGGATTTTTTTCTTACCCTTTTATTGCTACACCATGATATTGTGAAAGTAGGGTAATATGTTTATAGTGGCTAGATAGTGTCATGGTTAAAGGGACACTGCAGTGAAAATTATAAAATTTAAAATACAGTGATGTGAAAAACTATTTGCCCCCTTCCTGATTTCTTATTCTTTTGCATGTTTGTCACACTTAAATGTTTCTGCTCATCAAAAAAAGTTAACTATTAGTCAAAGATAACATATTTGAACACAAAATGCAGTTTTAAATGATGGTTTTTATTTATTGAGAAAAAAAACTCAAAACCTTCATGGCCCTGTGTGAAAAAGAAATTGCCCCCTGAACCTAATAACTGGTTGGGCCACGCTTAGCAGCAATAACTGCAATCAAGTGTTTGCAATAACTTGCAACGAGTCTTTTACAGCGCTCTGGAGGAATTTTGGCCCACTCATCTTTGCAGAATTGTTGTAATTCAGCTTTATTTGAAGGCTTTCTAGCATGAACCGCCTTTTTAAGGTCATGCCACACCATCTCAATAGGATTCAGGTCAGGACTTTGACTAGGCCACTCCAAAGTCTTCATTTTGTTTTTCTTCAGCCATTCAGAGGTGGATTTGCTGGTGTGTTTTGGGTCATTGTCCTGCTGCAGCACCCAAGATCGCTTCAGCTTGAGTTGATGAACAGATGTCCGGACATTCTCCTTCAGGATGTTTTGGTAGACAGTATGGTTCCATCTATCACAGCAAGCCTTCCAGGTCCTGAAGCTGCTTAAAACAACCCCAGACCATCACACTACCACCACCATATTTTACTGTTGGTATGATGTTCTTTTGTTGAAATGCTGTATTACTTCTACGCCAGATGTAACGGGACAGGCACCTTCCAAAAAGTTCAACTTTGTCCACAAGGTATTTTCCCAAAAGTCTTGGCAATCATTGAGATGTTTTTAGCAAAATTGAGACGAGCCTTAATGTTCTTTTTGCTTAAAAGTGGTTTGCGCCTTGTATATCTGCCATGCAGGCCGTTTTTGCCCAGTCTTTCTTATGGTGAAGTCGTGAACACTGACCTTAATTGAGGCAAGTGAGGCCTGCAGTTCTTTAGATGTTGTCATGGGGTCTCTTGTGGTCTCTCGGATGAGTTTTCTCTGCGCTCTTGGGGTAATTTTGGTCGGCTGGCCACTCCTGGGAAGGTTCATCACTGTTCCATGTTTTTGCCATTTGTGGATAATGGCTCTCACTGTGGTTCATTGGAGTCCCAAAGCTTTAGAAATGGCTTTATAACCTTTACCAGACTGATAGATCTCAATTACTTTTGTTCTCATTTGTTCCTGAATTTCTTTGGATCTTGGCATGATGTCTAGCTTTTGAGGTGCTTTTGGTCTACTTCTCTGTGTCAGATAGGCCGAACTGGTTAAATAGGAGCTATCTGGACGAGCTTCCTCGTCCAGATAGGCACTGCTGCTCCCGCCGCATGGTGCGCACGATCGGGCGCGCTCCCGCAGCCGATGCTAGCCCCCCGATCAGTGAATGGGAATATAATTCCCATTCACCGATCTAACTTCCCCGCAGAAATACCGACTCTTTCTATCCAGAGAGCGTGGTATTTCTGCCCCAGGAAACTTCTACTCTGCTTTTTGGTTCCTGGATGCGAGATCGTTCGCATCCAGGACTTTTTCCACTGTGGCCATCTTGTGGCCAAATAGTAAACTGCACCTACATACATTTTTATTTAAACAATTCTATTATTTTACATTTAAAATTAGCAGTTTCCCTCCCACACCAAAAATTACCCACATACACTTTTTTTATTAAAAAAAAAATTACAATAAAAAACAAAACCAGTTACCCAAGGGTCTAAACTTTTTAAATATGCATGTCAAGAGAGTATGTTATTATAATTAAAATTATAAGCTTATACATAGTGATGGATGCAAATTGAAAAAATGCACCTTTATTTCTAAATGAAATATCGACACCATAAATTGTGATAGGGACATAGTTTAAACTGTGTAATAACCGGGACAGATGGGCAAATAAAATACATGGGTTTTTAATTACGGTAGCGTATATTAATTTCAAACTATAATGGCCAAAAACTGAGAAATGATTTTTTTTCATTTCTTAATCTTCCTGTTAAAAATGGATTTAGAAAAAAAATAATTCTTAGCAAAATGTACTACCCAAAGAACGCCTAATTAGTGGCGGAAAAAACAAGATAGATCAATTAATTGTGATAAGTAGCAATAAAGTTATAGGCGACTGAATGGGAGGTGAACGTTGCTCGGATGCATGAGATTTTCGGCACTGCGGTGCTGAACCGGTTAAGTGATATCTTGATTGAAACAGGTGTGGCAGTAATGAGGCCTGGGGGTGACTACAGAAATTGAACTCAGGTGTGATAAACCACAGTTAAATCTATCCCCCCCCCCCCCCCCCCCCCCCCCCCCGAGTAAAATGAGCCATAAATTACTTTTCTCCTATGTTGCTGTCGCTTACAGGAGGGTAGTAGAAATCTGACAGAAGTGACAGGTTTTGGACTAGTTTATCTCTTCATAGGGGATTCTCAGCAAGGCTTTTATGCTTTATAAAGATCTTTCCTAAAAAAGGTTTAGAAGCATAAAAGCCTTACTGAGAATCCCCTATGAAGAGATGGGCTAGTCTAAAACCTGTCGCTTCTGTCAGATTTCTACTACCTACTGTAAGTGACAGCAACATAGGAGAAAAGTAATTTATGGCTCATTTTACTCTGGAGAAAACCTACTGTTTTTATTTGTCTGTTTGCACATTTAAAATTTTAAATTTTTTCGCCATAGTGCCCCTTTAAGCCTCCTTACTACAGTGAGGGTGAACAAATCTAGGAACAAAATGGATTTGTTCAATGTGCGCCTTAAGGCAGGAAGCGCATGATTCCCCTTCCGTTATCATATGAGTTCCTGCACTTTGTGCTTGTGGATTCACAGTGTGGTCTTCTGCAGTTGTGTTTTTTTTTTTTTTTTTTTTTTTTTTTTTTTTTTCCTCTGTATTTCTCACACTGCATTTGTAACACACATGGTTGTGTGGAGGGGAGAGAGCAGAAGGCTGTCCTTTGAGTGTCCCTGGAGTGTGCTTGCCCGGTACGGAGCCGCCCGTATTGGCAAGTGGCCCGAAGCCTTCCAAGAGCTCACGGAGGTGTATTCATCTGGTTGGTCGAATAGTTCTGATTGGGGGATAGGTGGGGGCAGGGAAAGGGCAATAGTATTGTGAGCCTGCCCTCTCCATAGGTAAGTATCCGATCTCACACACCCCTCCCAGGCCTGCACTCACATTTTCATTTAGTGGTCTGCCATGATGGATCATCGACGTGTGTAGGGGCCCTAGATAATACTTAAAGGATACCCGAAGTGACATGTGTCATGATGATAGATATGGGTGTGTACAGTGCCAAGCACACATAACTAGGCTGTGTTCCTTCTTTTTTTTTTTTTTCTTTCTCTGCCTGGAAGAGTTAAATAATCAGGTATGGAAGTGCTGACTCAGTCCTGACTCAGACAGGAAGTGACTACAGTGTGACCCTCACTGATAAGAAATTCTAACTATAAAACACTTTCCTAGCAGAAAATGGCTTCTGAAAGCAAGGAATTTCTTATCAGTGAGGGTATTGGTGAGTACAGGGTTTTAAAAGGGGGTACATACCAAGTACCCCCCTGGCATAAAAAACATTATCACTAGTACCCATTGACAAATATATCTAATCGTAGCACATAATTGGTTTCAAAACGTTTTCCAAGCATTTACTATTGTTTTTTATTAGCAAAAACACTAATTTGGTGTTTAAATAAAATTTATCATTCTCTAACGCTCTAAATTTGTTGTTCTTGGTTGAGTCCAGGTGCTTCCGGTTGCCATCCATACAGCCGGATTGCGGCTTCCCATCGGCAGCTATAGGGACTCGGATGTGTCCTGCGGAAAATTGCAGCATGCTATCCATCGTTTCCCCCTGCTTGCATCGCGCCGGATCGCATTGGTAAATTCGCATCAATGGAAACTACTCCATTGACGTGAATTGGTTGCAGTAAACCTAACGTGCCCCACAGAATGTGTGCGCAGTATCCGCTCTCCGCTCGGGATAGGCGGGAAATAGCTAATCTCCGTCGGGGCCGCTCTACTGCGCAGGCGCAAGTCTCCTGCACCTGTGCAATAGAGCGGACCCGACGGAGATCAGCTATTTCCACCTGGAACCCAAAAAGGTAAATATTGCACAGGCTGTCGGCTGCTGTTTGGAGGGCTGCAGCGAGACACCCGTGGGACAGAGGACAGGGGGAAGCTTTTATTAGGATTCCGGAGGCTTTCCCCCTCCCGAGGCGAGTACCCACCAGGGGGACGTTTTTCTTGTTAGTGTCTCTTTAATGTTCACCTTTCCCCCTGACCACGTTGGCCTGACTCTCCTCAATATTCCCCCCCCCCCCCCCCCCCCACCACCACCACGTAATTCCTCACAGATCTCATTAGATCCACCATACTTCATTCTGATTGGCCTGAGGTGTGTGTGTGTGCGTGCGTGCGTGCGTGCGTGCGTAGGGATATAATTTGAAGTCTGGTACACTCATCCAATTGCCACTTTGTCGTATGCAAGCTTACCTACAAAAAAAACTGTTTGGGTACGAGAGGTATTGGCGCAGTAGACTTGGGCGCAGGATACAGCAGGTATATGGCTTATCCTGCTGCACAAGTTTCCCGGCGACGTTAATTACTATTCCCCCTCCAGGTCCGCGTGGATGGTGGGGAATGAAATAATTCAGCTTCCCAGCGATTGCTGGAGGCCGAATTCTAGTGGTTTATAAGTAACTTCAATGCTGAAGTTACTCCCTGTGCGCCGCAATTCCTATTACGGTCCTATGATGGCGCCGGCTACGCCCAAGTCTCCTGCGCTGGATTGGAAGTGTTCGATCTGTTCGTGGTATTCAAAGTCTGTTGGCCCTCATACTATATGAAGGTGGTACAATCGATCAGTCATTGGCCAATCAAAATAGAATATGTGTACCAGGCTTTGTTGCGTTATTGCTGCAAGTACAGCCTATTTATGTGTGCAAACAGATTCCTGTAGCAGAATATCTTTTGAAGCCTGGTCACTGAGGATCTTTCTCCATTTACCTTCCCTTTCAGCATCAATCTAATAACTGGCCACGTGGAAGAGCCCATGCCCAACCCCCTGGACGAAATGAACGGAGGAGCAGAAAGAGTACGAAGCCATGAAACTGGTCAACATGTTCGACAAACTCGCCAGGTACGTTATCCCACAAATTCTTTAAAGGACCACAGTCACAAAAATGCGTGAAAAATGTAAAATGTGTATCAGTTGTGCATTTATACAAATGATGTATAAAGGTCTTTTTTTTTTACTATGTCACTGTCGCTTATCGTAGCTAGTTGAAATCTTGACAGTTCTGACGTATTTTGGACTAGCCCATCTTCCTCACGGGGTATTTTCAGTATTCCCTTAAAGGACAAATAAAGTGAGAAGGATATGGAGTATGCCGTGTTTATTCCCTTCTAAGGCCCGGTCCGCAAGGAACAGACCCCCCCACTCCATGACCTATCCGTAGGTCCAGATTTTTTCACAGCCTCCCCAAACTTGCGGCCTGTTCGGCGGAACTTACCAAACGGATTGGTTTGAATGGAGCAATGCGAACGGATTCATAGGTTAACATTGGATCCATTCGCATCTATTGGGATCAGTTCCTGTAAAGCAATGGTCAGGGAACCCTTTTGGCTGAGAGCCATAAACTCCACATATTTTAAAATGTAGTTCTGTGAGAGCCATACAAAATGTTTCAAACTGGGACAGTAGGGCTCACGTTCCTGTTGCCATGGTGATATGTTTGACACTTCTGCTGCCCGGCTGTATACACGTCTTCAGCTTCTCTTGGGTTTTATCAACCGCAATTTTCCGAGAGCCAGACAGGAGAAATACCGACTAACAGCTTCTACAATTAGCTAGCTGACTTTGGGGTTGATTCACTTTGTAGGATGAGATCCCTGCACTTTGGCCTAATAGGCTGCCTGGCAGGATTGTGGTCCCTTTGATTGTGGTCCCTTTTTTTTTTTTTTTTTTTTTTTTTTTTTTCTATCTCAGAAGTTAATTTTAACTTCAGGTTTGCTTTAAAGAGAAACTCCGACCAAGAATTTAACTTTATCCCAATCAGTAGCTGATACCCCCTTTTACATGAGAAATAGAATGATTTTCACAAACAGACCATCAGGGGGCGCTGTATGACTGATTTTGTGCTGAAACCCCTCCCACAAGAGGCTCTGGTACCGTATGATACTCTGGGCAAACTGCCACAATGTAACAATGTTCACAGACAGGAAATGGCTGTTTATAGCTGTCTGCAACAGCCAAAACAGCTAGGAGCAGCTATATAACCTGCCCACAGTAACAATGTCACCATGTAATACATGTCAGAATGTGAATCTGGGAGAGGAAAGATTTTACAATGAGCAAACACTGACTAAATCATTTATGCATAATTATGGTAAAAATTAAGCACTTTTTTTTATTACATTATTTTCACTGGA
This sequence comes from Hyperolius riggenbachi, assembly GCF_040937935.1. NCBI lineage: Eukaryota > Metazoa > Chordata > Amphibia > Anura > Hyperoliidae > Hyperolius > Hyperolius riggenbachi. The sequence continues at coordinate 502,570,067 of NC_090648.1, forward strand.
GTTCCTCTTTTTAATGAACTGTATGTGTAGTACAGTTAAGAAATAGAACATTGGTAGCAAAGAAAGGAGTCTCATTTTGTTTTCCAGTACAGGAAGAGTTAAAAATCTTCAGTTATCGACGCAAAAGAGTTTCTCTGAGCTCTCTGACCCTCTGGGTTGAATACAGTCCTGATTTTCTGAAGCCCTATACTGTTTTTGAAGCCAAGAGAAAGTATAGGGCTGGGACCCACTACAAATCGCAATCGCTAGCATTTTGTTTACATTAGAGTGCAACCCAAAATGCTTTCATTGGCAAAGTGCGGGTGATTGTCAGTGGTCCAAAAATGCTCACAAAAGTGCTCTAGTGCAGGGCTTTTCAACCTGTGGTACGCGTACCACCAGTGGTACTTTGCTGTTGGCCAGGTGGTACACTCCTGGTTTGCTTGCCACTTAATTACCCGCCTGCCTCTTGTCCTGGTCCCGTCCAGCCTCCACAAAATTCAGCTATCCCTCGCTTGCTCCTCACTGTGCTGCCCTGCGGCATACTTCAGACCTCAGATCAGCGGTGAGGAGACAGCCGGGCAATGCTGACTGCGGGTATACTTCAAATACAGGAAGTGACATCACTCCACCAATGCCTCCTGCTATTCCCCTCCCATATGTTCCCCCTTTTTTCTTAATGTGTAACTGTAAGAAAAAAGTGTCCCGGAGGTGCATTCCTCGGGAGGGGGAAGCCTCTGGACTCTAAAGAAGCTCCATGTCGGCGTGAATGCATGCGCAGTAGCGGCTCTCCGCTCATGTTCTGGCAGACACAGCTGAGCTTGATTGGGTCTGATCTACTGTGCAGGCACACTGGTGGTACTTTATATTTTAATGCGATTAAAAATGGTACAATTAGTGGGAAGGTTGAAAAGCCCTGCTCTAGTGGATCCCAGCCTTAAAGGTGTGTACACACACGTCAGATTTTTCCAAACGACCGGTAATTTGGACGTCAAATCGGGCGTATGTACAAACGGTCGTTCAGCTGATAACACTGGATTTGACCGATCCACCGGTTATCAGCTGAACGACCGTTTGTACATATGCCCGATTTGACGTCCAAACGACCGGTCATTTAGAAAAATCTGACGTGTGTGTGTGTACACACCTTAAGAGACAGCTCGAGAGAAGCTTGTTACTACAGCACACTTCAAAGGGTCATTATTTCTGCTTTTTGTTTTCATAGCTTAAAAAAAAAGTTGATTTTTTTTTTTTTATTATTTTTATTTATAAAGCTTCAGATTGGCTTGAAGTGTTAAAGTAAATTAATTTAAAGTGAGCCTTAAGCCAGAAAAATTTTTTTTTTTACTCACCTGGGGCTTCTACCAGCCCCCTGCAGCAGTCCTGTGCCCTCGCAGCCACTCACTAATCCTCTGGTCCCCCGCTGCCAGCTAGTTTAGTTTTTGCCGACAGGCCCGTCAGGTCTGGCCACGCGTAGCTTTTTCCGCATTCCCGACTGATCTATGCGTGCGTAATGCGGCAACGCGTATTTTTGTACACATTGCGGCCCGCAATACCGCTAAATACAGTCGGGAATGCGGGAAAAAGCTACGCGTGGCCAGTCCTGATGGACCTATCGGCAAAAACGAAACTAGCTGGCAGAGGGGGACCAGAGGATTAGTGAGTGGCTGCGAGGGCACAGGACTGCTGCAGGGGGCTGGTAGAAGCCCCAGGTGAGTAAAACTCTTTTTTTTTTTTTTTTTTTTCTGGCTTAAGTGTCTCTTTAATGTTACTAACTTCAAATTGTGCACTTCCTCTTTCCCTGCATGCGCTCTGCCGCGCAGCGTACACGTTTAAGTTGCCGGAGACCTTTCGGTGACTCCTGTAATCATACAGTAGAAACCTCTGGTCCAATTATTCTAGCCGAAGCTGTTATACATTCAGCCGAGCCCGACCATACACAAGGCAGTAGATACTGGGCTGCTCATTAGAGGCAGATAATTACCGGCTAATTGTTACCGCCGCGCAACTCCCGCTGCTCGTCCTCCTTTTGTGAACCGCAGACCAAACCTCACGTCATAGAAACCCCATAGAAGGCATTGTTGGAATTCAGACTTCAATTAACAGAAAATATTAATGGGCAGGGAGTACAGCATTGTGAGACAAGCGACGGCTCCGGGGCTGAATAGTGTTTTCTCTGCAGACGTGGTCATTAATTCTAGTAGGAGAAAAGGAGGCCTTTTATGCTGGTCTGTACGGCTGTAACAAGCCATCACCCTTATAGACACTCGCAGGTAGCGGCTTAATTAAATCTGTACAGGTTGGTGGATGAATAGAGGCTAAGGAGATCTGCAAGCAGGTGTAGGAATGTGGCATAAAGGGGAACTCTACTGTAAAGCCAGCGCCATTCAGGTTTGCTGTAACTTAAACCATATTTTCCGGCGTATAAGACGACCCCTAACTTTTCCAGTTAAAATATAGTTTGGGATATACTCGCCGTATAAGACTACCCCTCTTCCAACGCACACCAAATAAAATATAAAACAAACCTTCATATACTGGTGCTATATATGAACAGATACTGGTGCTGTACTGTATGTGGTACCCAGTATATAATGGTACACAGGTGATTGACTGGTTGGATTGGTCAACTCTCCCTAAGCAGATTGGCCAGCTCTCCGTGTGTAGCAAAGCGATATAGAAGAATAGATTGCGCTGTGCCCATAAAACACGCCTCTTTCACCCGTCTGGCCCCGCCCTTGTATCCTATTTACCTCCTTCTCTGCCTCTCAGATCTCACACATGTGCGCCTGCGCCGCTTCACTATAGTCCTCAGCAGGGAAATCTGAGAGGCGGTAACAGGATAGGGTGGGCTAGATGGGTGGAAGAGGCGTGGTTTATGGGCACAGTGCGATCTTACTTCCATACCCTGGGTGTCCCAGACCTTGCAGCGTGAGCGATGAACTGGCGATCAACGAGTCTCCAGCACCCGGTAATTAAACCTCAGCATGTCACATACGCGTATCACGTATCGCTTGGCATCAATGACACCCGACGTATAAGACAACCTCTGACTTTTCAGAAGATTTTTAAGGGTTAAAAAGTACTAGTTTTATACACCAAAATATACAGTAAATAAAAGCTTTGTGTACCTGAGATGAAAGGGTATAAGTGTTGGCAAAGCTAGCCGGGTTTCTACTGGACAGTCCAGGGGGGCGGTGACGGGGCTGGGGGCCCCAGGTATGTATAAAACTTGTATACCCTTTCATCTCGGGATTATTTTTAAGGTACGTGTAAAAAAAAAAAAAAAAGGCTCTGGACTCAATAGAGCCTCCCCAGTCGTCTCTCCAACTCCATGTTCACCAGCGGTGAACCAAAGAATGGACCGTGTGCATAACCGACATCAGAAAGGTTATCATTTCTGATGTCTGTTCTGCACACGGTCTATTCTTTGGTTTATGTTTCAAATAATCTTGCTGCTCTGGCTTTGTGTGCATGTTCTTTCACAGGTTTTATGTTTTCACAACAAAACTGAAAAAAGTAAATAAAAAATAAAGCTAAGCATGTAGTGTGCAAGAGGCCTAACACAGTACAGTACAATACGGTTTCCCTTTTTGTACAAATGCTTCGCCACACTGGGCATAAGCAGATTTTATTGGCGCACACTGTTTGGATGCGCTTATCCACGAGCTGAGCATGATCCTAAAAAGACTATTTCACTAATGGGTAAGCATTGGTCAGGGGTCCGTTGGAGGTTAATTGCCATCACGCACCAGGTCAAGGCCTTGCGACTAATATTTACCAGCATGCCCGATCTAACCTTTCCACCAGTTTCAGACAGAAATCTGTGTATCTCACAAACCCAGAGCTACGGCTCCCCTCCCTTCCCCTTCATATTGGGGAAAATTAATTTAGTACACTTTGTTTGCTTTTCCAAATCAATAATTAACGACTCCCAAATGAGGCAGCGGCTTGCAGGCGAGAGATAATTGGATTGACACTGGAGGGTTGTCGGAGGGGGGGGGGGGGGGGGGTGGGGGGCTTTTGAAGGATTAAAATGATTGTCAGCTTCGTAATTAAATTGCGGCAGACAATGGCGACAGAGGAGAGGTTGCCTTAATGCGGCGTGAATCAGCCGGGTCTCAAGCACCACTAGAGGAGGCACCCGAACAAACGCCTCGTCCGCCACTTCCTTTCATTTTACCTCTTCGCTGAACTCCGCTGCTCAGATAAGTGTTTCGTCAGTTTTAATTGGATCAGAGGCTTGTTGGTGGCTGCACTGGTGCTGAGTGCTTGCAGCCCCCCCTTTAAAGATTTTGAATTGCTTTTAGCAGACAAAAGCCACCTTTACAGCCTCTGTCTTGTCTTGTCCGGTACTCATTAAACATCAACTCTCCCGCTTTTCTTTGCTTTAATTGCAGACAGAGCAGAGCATACTTATTCTTCCAATCACTGCAGCTCATTTTTTGTGTGTTTGTTTGCTATACTTTGATATTAAAGAGGGGGGAGCTGAATACAATAGAATCTCTTTATAGTAAACTCCAAGGAAAAAAGTGGTTTACTATATCAGAGATGGTCATACTCTGGCATATAAAGTGTACTGGATATTAGTTCAGTCAATAATTGGAAGTCAATTTTTCTTTTTAATTCTTCAGCAGGTGAGCACAAACAGTGTCTAGATCACAATACACAGTGCTTAAAGAGGGACTCCAGGGAAAATTTTCTTTAAAAAGTGCTGCATTTTTACAAGAATTATGTATAAATGATTTAGTCAGTGTTTGCTCATTGTAAAATCTTTCCTCTCACTAAATTACATTCTGACATTTATCACATGGTGACATTTTTACTGCTGGCAGGTGATGTCGCTGGAAGGAGATGCTGCTTGCTTTTATGGTAGTTGTAAACAGCTGTTATTTCCCACAATGCAACAAGGCTCCCACAGTGTGATATCGGCACCATGGTCCTGACATCACACTGTGGGAGGGGTTTCACCACAATATCAGCCATACAGAGCCCCCTGATGGTCTGTTTGTGCAAAGGGAAAGCTTTCTCCTGGGAAAGGGGGGTATCAGCTACTGATTGGGATGAAGTTCATTTCTTGGTTACAGTTTCTCTTTAATATGCTGGGATTTGCATGCAATACTCATGCAACAACTTACACAGGAAGCATAGGTCTCACCAGTTAATGCAGGTACAGTACTGATGGTGTGCTCCTCTGCCCATATTTCTGTGCAGCCTGGATCCATACTGTAGCATTGCAGCCATGCACAAGCAAGTCACAGATGACAGGCAATTCCCTCAGTAATCAGGCAGCAGTTCACACATGAAGCTTAGGTTTCATTGGCTGGTGCTTTTGAGGTAATCCATGCAGGCCCAGAGAAGTGTGCAGATAGAGAGCAGGCTACAAGTGGCTGCCAGTGTATTGACACATGACCCGCCCACTTTCCACTCTAGCTGGATAAATACTGCAGGGGCCAAAAAAAACAGGTTCACTAGAACAGGAGTTCTATTATGTCAGGGTTTACTATACCAGGCGTTACTCCCAAATGCTTATAATGGTGCGTGGCTGGGACCTGGACATTAGTTTACTATAGCAGAGTTTACTTGAACAAGATTATATTGTAGTATTTTTCTTTATTTTTTTGTCTTGCAGGGAAGATCTCATAAAACCGATGGGCGTCAGACCAGATGGAACGATGGTGCCGCTGGAGGAAGCGATACATTGCGTGAAGCTCCCCGAACCCGACAGCTCTGACTCCGATTAACGCTGGGCAGTGTCTTTCTTTTTTTTTTTTTCTCTGTCTTGACTGGTTTTTGATACTCTTGATAAGATTTTTCTGTTCTTTTGTTGCCGCTCTGCAGAGAGGAGGTGACTGCTGTGTAACTGGCCCCGCCTTCTCTGCGTGACAGCTGGAAGATCGGGGGGAGGGGTCACTGCACATATTTCGGGGACCCACCTTCTCTGTATGACCCCCCGGAAGATGGGGGTGAAAGGTTACGGCACGTATTTCGGGTATCTTTTGTTCGCTTGCAATGTCTTAAACTGAAAACTCACTGCGATCTTCTCCTGCGTGCGACGGACAGATGAACGCATCAGTATAAAGAGAACCTGACGTATTAATGTTTGCATCAAAATAAAAAAAGTTTCGAATGGTTATTATGGCAGCCCCACGTTCTGTATTTCTGGTGTACCGGCCCCTCTCCACACCAACAGAACACATCGCTAGCCTCAAGGCAAGGGATGGGTCTGTACTGCATCATTCCACAAATTGGTGCCTGTGGGATTGTTTCTCGATCCCAGATGGGCGACAGTTCTCACGTGTGTGTACTTGGATAAAGAAGTTACTACTGCAATGCTCAGACTTTATAAATGATTGCCTTTTAGGCTTTGTTTCCATAAATCGCAATCGCTGGCACCGCGTTTTGCGATCTTTGTGATTTTTTTTTTTCTTTTTTTAGCACCTCCCGACTCTTACCTGCGGCGTAGCTTTTTTTTTGTACAGTGCTTTTCTAAGCGCTTTTGCAGAGCGATTTGAAGTCGACGAGCGATGGATTGTTTTTCACTTCCTGACGTCAATCAGGAAGTGAACTCTGACCCAGAAAAGAATAAATACAATGTATTTATTCTTAAAAGCACTGGGGAAATCGCTATACAAAGCACTTTTTCAAGCGCTTTGCAATTGTTCCCTTTACCTTCCAACCTTCCATTGAGGCAAATCGCCCCGTAAATGGTACAGGAGCACTTTGCTGAGCGGATTGGAAACGAATCGCTCAGATGTGAACACTCTTACAGGGGATCAATGCACAAGCGCTTTTTAGGGTGATTTTTTTTTTTTTTTTTTTAAAACGCTGCCGCTTAAAAAAAGAAAAAAAAATCCCCAAAGCTCCCTTTAGAATGAACAAGCCCTATGTCTCCTTAAAAATGGAAGACTTCATATTCCTCTCACTTCAGTTGTCCTTATTTCCTTTTAAACAATACCAGTTGCCTGGCTGTCCTGCTGATCTTATTTGGCTGCAGTAGTGTCTAGCCACATGCTTGTTTCTGGTGTGACTCAACCTTGTCAGATCTGGCAAGAACGTCCAACTGCTGATCTGCTGCATGCTTGTTCAGGGGTTATGACTAAAAGTCAGCCGGACTGCCAGGCAACTGGTATTGCTTAAAAGGAAATAAATATGGCAGCCTCCAGATCCCTCGTTTCATCTGTGATGAAGTGTGCACGAAGTGATTAAAATGGCACTGATCGGTAATGCAGTATGTTTGCATTGTTTTTTACTCACTTAAATAAGTAAGCCAGTCATCCTCTGTACAAACTGCTACGCTGTCTACGCAGTTCATAATGAGCTGTAGTGCAGTGATCAGAGATGGGATAAGATGTAACGGGGTCCTTTTGGTAAGCTGGAGTGCAGAGAGGTCAGAGAAGGTGGCAGGTAGGCTCCTTGATACCTACTTGGCCCCAAGCACCTGCCAAGGTTGCCTGGTGGATGATTCAGATGTTTGAATGTTAAAATGTGGGCCGGCCACTGTAGCCTTACAGGACCTCTCAATTTTCTCCTGATTCCCTTTCATTGTGCCACTGACCCCCTTCCGGATTACGGCTGACTGTCCCTCTGCAAGCTTTCTGTGCATGGGCAAAGTGGCAAGATTCCCCCCCCCCCCCCCCCAATCTCAGGTACAGTTCTTAATTTCTTTGTTTTATTGTATCTGCACAAATGCCTTTCCCATCAGGACTGGGGGAGGGGTCTGTGCGATGACCTCATACATTCCATGCATCATTGCCAACACAAGCCTGCAAGGTTTATCCATAACCTAGCTTAATGTATTCACTGTCGCCAGTTGTAAGACCACGCTATATTTCAGTATCAGATCAGTTATAATGGACCTCCACAAGCCAGCATTGTGGTGACATCCGACATGCTTTGCTGGCCTGCAGGGTGTAACCCTAACCTAGCTCGATGCTATATATCTGTTTCCGGTCAGATGTTGTAACGGACAGCTTTGCTGTTATGTTTTGGGGGCTGTTGTAGGTCAGGCTGTAAGTTGGAAGTTATATTGTAAGAATGCTGATGCAGCCTCTCTGTATACTGCCCCCCCCCTGAATCGTTTTGTTTCCTGATGGATACAGTTGTTTGTGAAATGTAGTAACATAAGCAGATGTAAACTTTTGTTCTCTCTACAAACAGAACTTTTTTAAACGCATCTATGGTGCTGCTGTGGTTTTCTGAAGCAAAAACAAAAAAAACAAAAAAACTGCACTACAATCCCACACGTGCATTTTCTTTGAAAACCATGCTTTTTTTTGATTCCGTAGTCCAATGCATGCATTAATGCACCCCAAACCCAACAATTGTGCAGCAAAACGTTTCTGTGGTCTCACAGATGCAAGTGTGAGCCCTCCATTAATGGACAACTGTAGTGAGGTATATGGAGGCTGGTATTTTGTAAAAGAAAATTATGGCAGTTGCCTGGCAGCCCTGCTGATCTCTGTGGCTGCAGTAGTGTCTGAATCGCACCAGAAAAAGGCATGTAGCAAATCTCAGATCTGACAATATTGTCAAACGCCTGATATGCTGCATGCTTGTTCAGGGTCTGTGGATAAATGTATTAGAGGCAGAGGATCAGCATGTCAGCCAGGCAACTGGTATTGCTTAAAAGGAAAAAAAATAGCTGCATATCCCTCACTTTAGTGTTTTTTTTTTTTTTTTTTTAAAAGGGGAACTGAAGTAAGAGGTATACAGAGGCTGCCATATTTATTTCCTTTTAATCAATACCAGTTGCCTGGCAGCCCTGCTGATCCTCTGCCTCTAATACTATTAGCCATAGCCCCTGAACAAGCATGCAGCAGATCAGGTGTTTCAGACTTTAAAGTCAGATCTGACAAGACTAGCTGCATGCTTGTTTCTGGTGTTATTCAGATACTACTGCAGAGAGATAGACCAGCAGGGCTGCCAGGCAACTGGTATTGATTAAAAGGAAATAAATATGGCAGCCTCCGTATACCTCTCACTACAGTTCCCCTTTAAAATATGCCTGTCCTGTGACAAGGCTACCTGAGGTATGAAATCCATAAATACCCCTGGAATGATGCCGCGTTCTAATGCATGGTATTGGGCCAATTTCTGCAACTTTTGACTTGCATCCAATTTGCATGCAAGCAGGAATAATCAGCAACAGTAGAGATGTGAGGGAGACGCCCAGTTCTGAGTTACAAATGAGGAGGCAGGTGGTTATCAGTGTTAGTAGAGTACTAGAAGATTTGGGGAGGGTACAGACATGCAGTATTTCTCCATATTATTACAGTATATACCCCTTTAGCCAACAGTCATTAAAGTGGACCTGAACTCTTGCGCAGGAAAGAAGGAAAACATAGTTTAGCCTGTCTAATTCCCCCTCGTATGTTACTAAATACACACAGGGAGCATTTCTCTAATCACAAGTTGTAATTTGATCCCTTAGCTGTGCCAGATAGCTGCCTAGACAGAGCGGCTAACTTGTAACACAGCATGTTAACCCTATGTCTGCTTCCAAGAAAGCAGGAAGTAGACACTGCAGATTTATTGCAGGACTTCTGTAAGCTGTAACAAAGCAATGTTTTTCTGTAAAGGTTGTTATGCTGTTGCTTATCTTTTAGAGCAGAGAAAACTTAAGGCTCATACACACATCAGACTATAGTCTTTGGAAAATGAAAGATCGCAGACCAATCTTACCACCCTTCATGTAGTATGAGAGCCATACTCTACACAGTCTTTTCTATGGAGCTGAACTCCACATCAGAAAAAAAATCTTTGCAAGATGCTGCACACACAGATGCTGTACAGACACAAAAAATCAGTATCTGCAAAAGATCTGTTCCTGCCAAAAATCCATTCCTGCAAATTGCAATGATAGTCTGAGATCTGCAGATCATCATACACACATGATTTAACTGACATTCATCTGCAGATCAGACAATCATCCGCAGATCTGAAAATCCATCCTGGTGGATCTGATCTGCAGATGAATGTCAGTCTATGAGATCTGCAGATCATCATACACACATGATTTAACTGACATTCATCTGCAGATCAGATCCACCAGGATGGATTTTCTGATCTGCGGATGAATGTCAGTTAAATCATGTGTGTATGATGATCTGCAGATCTCATAGACTATCATTGCAATTTGCAGGAATGGATTTTTGGCAGGAACAGATCTTTTGCAGCTACAGATCTTTTGAGTCTATACAGCATCTTTGTGTGCAGCATCTTGCAAAGATTTCTATCTGATGAGGAGTTCAGCTCCATAGAAAAGACTGTGTAGGTATGGCTCTCATACTACATGAAGGGTGGTAAGATTGGTCTGTGATCTTTCATTTTCCAAAGACTATAGTCTGATGTGTATATGCACCTCTAGTGAATTGGATAAGGGACAAAGAGAAAAACTAACTTTTTTTTTTCCCCTCCAAAGTGTTTTTTTTTTTTTTTTTTCTTCTCCTAGGAGATACATCCCCCCCCCCCCCCCCCCCCATCTTCTGTTTAACTCCTAGGCGACGGCTCCATGCCAATTGGTGGGAACGCGGCAGCCACAGGACCGCTCAAAACCAATTGGTGTGAAGGGGCATTTTTTTTTTTTTTTTTTTTTTGCAGGAGATCGTGCGCGAATCTCCTCTTGAATGGTAGAGTCTCCCAGCAGCGATCACCGCTAGGAGACTGTTAGACGGCGTCTATTTGTATTGTACAGCGCTGCAATCTATGGCAGCGCTGTACTGGGGCAGCCGTGTGACACGGCTGTCCCCCTGGGAGGCACAGAAGCGATCGGCTCTCATAGGCTGATGTCTGAGAGCCGATCGCTGGGATTGGTTGGCGGGGGAGGGAAAGAAAATTAATCCTTGCCGGCATGTTTTTTTAATTTATATTTTACTTTTAAATAGTTTCCTTTTATTTAAATTAGAGCCCACCAACAGAGAGCTCTGTTGGTGGGAGGGGGGGGGGAATCCCTTGTGTAGTGAGTTGTACAGCCCTGCAGTGAGGCCGTAAAGCTGTAGTGGCCTACATTTAAAAAAATAATAAAAAAAAATGGCCTGCTCACTAGGTGGGTGTAATCCTATGGTCCTCAACTGGTTAAAATACCTTTTCAGCATTCTACAGTTGAAAAAGTACTGCCAAAATGATTCTATTTTCCTGCTTACTGGTAGATTAAGGGCTCTTTCACGTTACAACAACATGTAACGCATAACTCACAGCAATGAAAAATCAATGGGCTGTTCACAGTGCAGACGTTGCGTTGGTGTCTAACGCTGCACGTTAAATGAAAGTGCTGCATGCTGTGCGTTATACTCCTATGTGGCTGCGTTAGACTGTTTACACATGCTCAGTAATGTTTTTTTAACGCATGCGCCATTTTCGTTCTATCGCTGTGCGACAAAAACTGCTCACCAAACGCAGGGCTAAATGACGTCAAAGTTAGTCTTTCAATGCGTTGCATTAGGGGCATGTTATGCGATCTTAAAGGAGAACTGTAGTGAGAGGTATATGGAGGCTGCCATATTTATTTCCTTTTAAGCAATACCAGTTGCCTGGCTGCCCTGATGGTCTATTTGCCTAAAGAAGTGTCTGAATCACACCAGAAACCAGCATGCAGCTAATCTTCTCATATCTGTCTAAATTTGTCAGAAACACCTGATCTGCTGCATGCTTGTTCAGGGCCTATGGCTGAAAGTATTAGAGGCAGAGGATAAGCTGAATAGCCAGGCAACTGGTATTGCTTAAAAGGAAATAAATATGGCAGCCTCCATATACCTCTCACTACAGTTCTCCTTTAACGTCGCATCAAAGGCAACGTCTGCCTTTAAGGCCTCTTACACAGTAACTTTATGATAAGGTGTGTGTATATATCAGTTAGGAGAAAACGTACATTGGATGGGGCCCTTAGTGTTTTATATGGTACAGTTGTTAATCGGTTTCTTTACAGGATAAGTTCAAAGACCCCCTGAGGCCTATGCCGGTCCCCTCTAGGGTACGGGTACCATGGATTGAGAACCTGGGCTGTGGCGGAGCGGGGAACCAAGGTGGAGCATTCTTGCGAGTTAGGAGTGGCGTGGGTGGAGGGGGATTGGATCACGTTTGATATTATGAACCTGCAGTGGTACATTTCTTAGAGTGGTATAAACAGAGAAAAAAAAATTGCCACTGTCCTGTTGGGCTCTGTGAGAGGAGCTGTGAGTCCCATTTACAATTTGATTGTTGTAGAGCTGACCTTTTCAGTGTGGTGGGTTTTCTTCTTCTTCTTCCTGGTTTTCTTCCATTTTAAATGTGGCATTCAATGATTGCTGCTGATTGCAGCCCAGTTAAGGGCTGAGTTAGACGGAGCTTTTGTTGTAGGAGTGCTTTCTGGTGTCATTGCTGTGAATTGATAGTGTTTGATAAAGCTTAGTGAATTGAGGCCAAAAAGCACAAACTTTTGATAATTTACCTCATGAGTAAAATCTAATTTTGAATTCCCTAAGGTGTTATAGATTTATCAAATGTTTTATAGCTAAAACATTTGATAAATCTATAACACCTTAGGGAATTCAAAATTAGATTTTACACATGAGGTAAATTATCAAACGTTTTTGATAAAGTGTTAAAGTTTAGTGACTTGAGGCCTTTAAATGGGTAAACACTGAGCAGCAATCGCCTATAAATCTATTGGTCCCCTTCAATGTACCGTGTATATACTCACACATACGCCAACCCGGGTATCAGCCAAGGTACCCACTTTCCCCTCAGAAACCAGGAAAAAGTGATTGACTCACGTATAAGCCCCCTCCCCAGTAGCCAGATGTGCCCCCAGTACAAGTCAGAACCCCTCCCCATAGCCAGATGTGCCCTAAGGATCATACAGCTGTGTCTCAAGACACCACTAAATGGCATCAAAGATCTGAGACACAGCGATTGCCACACAGGAAGAATCCCCGATTATTACACAGCTGACACGCTGCTTGCACGCTCCGCTCCACAAGCCAGGGGGACACAGGTAGTCCTGAGCAGCGCACTCTGCACACCATGCTGCAGGGGATGGGGGGCACAGACACCGCAGGGAGCCAGCTGGCAAGAGCAGAACCACTAGTGCACAATCCTTGCGCTCCTCTGCCAGTAACATAACCTGACTCGCATATAAGCTGAAGTGGTAACTTTTTCTACACTTTTTTTTTTTCTGTGCTGAAAAATTAGGCTTGTGTGAGTGTATATAAGGTATTTATTATAGTTATGTCCTTCCATTAACCCTAATAGCACCATTCCAGACCAGTCTAGAAGCTGTGTTTTGTCACTAGCGATAGTCAATCAGATGCAGATAATTTCAAGTTAATGCAGGAGTATGCAAATTTTGTATGCACATATATGCAGCTTCAAAATGAACCAATCGAATCTCTGGCTAAGTTAAAATTCGGTCAATTTTCAAGCTGCATCAACTCAAAATTATGTGCATCTGATTAACAATCTCTGTTAGGCAACACCTATTCCTGGGTGACCATTTGCAGGAATAGGATTGGACCATTACTTAGGCAGTTTCTCTCTGCATTCTGTAAGCATCTTGTAAATGGCATTTCATTTAAAGAGGCCCTGTAGTGACATGTAGTAGAATGCAGTAAATTATTCAGGATAACCACTTGTAGGGCAATGATCAGGGCTTCAGCATCAGAAACACTGTCTATATCTGTATAATTTAATGTAGCTCCGATCTGCCAGTGATGCTTTGCCAAAGCTTATTAGATATGTGGAATTTTCCTCCCAGAGCATTCTGGGAGGAGCGGTATTTGCACTGGCATTGGAACTCTCAGTAACTAAACATTCCGCAGTGATCTCCTGATAGGGATAAAGATATTGTTACCTGTGATAAATTTCAGAATGTAAATTGAGGTAAGCAAAGATTTTTACAGTGGTCAAATACTAATACAATCACTAAAAATGCTTATTTATTACTCTATAGCAGAATCCCTCTATAGTACATTTTATTTATCTTGTCTTTTGCCACTGTCATAACCATTTCTGTATGTTGTATTGTACAGCGCCACAGACTATGCTGGCGCTTTTATAAATTAGAGATAGTGAAGCTACTTGCCCAGGCACCGAAGTTTAGTAAGGATTGGTCATGCATTGTATGGCCAATATACAGGCGCATTGGCTGGGACCTGGGGACTAATTTTACTATTACTACAGGAGTACTTTACTAGGATGAGGGTCTACTGTATTACTTTATAAACTCTGATAAACTATTCTCAGGACAGATTCTTTTTGAGCGGAGATAAATATCAAAGTGAACTAATGGTGTGTGGTGATGCGTTCAAGTAAACAGCTTGTGTTTACTGGATAGAGTGAATGTGGGAAGCTTCTCAGTGGACCATGCCTAGTCTGGCCACTCCAGATTGGTTTTGTTTTTGTTGCAAGTTGTCCTGTGCAGTTTCGCATCCCTACTGGTTATCCCACAGTTCCAGGGAGAAGCCGACTACTTGGCACAGGTGACATTTGTCTTGGGTGGCAACCAGTCCCATTCACGTATAAACAAAGACAGCTGTGTCTTATTGGCTGGTCAGTCACCACCTTCTACTTTCTAACAAGAACAAGGCCTAGTTACAGAAGTGATCATCGGAAATTCATATTTTCATTTGATTGGCCCATTCCCATTAACTTACAAATTTGACATACGAACAATTTTTAGTGGATGTAAATCAATTCAGTTTACAATAAGACCAATGTAATACAGTAGCTGATTTTAGTTCAATCCGAAGCTGCGTCCATTTGCGTAATACTCGTGTCCTCGAACATCTCTGTCCCAGCAGTTACTGTATGTTGTGAGCCCTGGAATCGGACAATGGCTGCCCAAAGCTGTATTTTAAAGGACCACTGTAGTGAGAGGTATATGGACGGAGCAGTGCTTTTCAGCACTGCTAGATTTGGGCGCAGCAGGCGCCTCCATAAACTTCAATAGGAATCATTCCTATTGCAGCGCTCAGTGAGTAACGTCAGCTCCGTCAGAAGACAGAGCCGAAGCTGCTTAAAAACATAATAAATCGGCCTCCAGCAATCGCTGGAAGCCAAATTATTTCATTCCCCCACTATCCATGGCGGCCTGGAGGGGAAATAGTAATTCGGCCCGGACTTGTGCAGAAGCAGGATCCGCTATATACTGCTGTATCCTGCGCCCAAGTCTACCGGCGCCGATTTCAAATGTACGCTATATGGAGGCTGCCATATTTGCTACTTTTTAAGCAATACCAGTTGCCTGGCTATCCTGTTGATCATCTGCCTCTAATACTTTTAGCCATAGACCCTGAACAAGCATGCAGCAGATCAGGTGTTTCTGACATTGTCAGATCTGACAAGAGTAGCTGCATGCTTGTTTCTGGTCTGATTCAAACACTACTACAGCCAAGTAGAACAGCAGGGCTGCCAGGGAACTGGTATTGTTTAAAAGGAAAAATATGGCAGCCTTCATATACTTCTCACTACAGTTGTCCTTTAACATTTTCGGTGAACTTGGTTTTTGAATTCGGTTTCTGATCAGAGATGGTTAATAAGATGCAAATTAGGGCTGGTACACACCAAGAGTGCTTCTAAAAAGCCCTTGTTTAAAAAGGAAACATCCACATCCTTCTCAGTTTAGGTTCCCTTTAAATACCTGACTCTCCTGCTGATCCTGTGTCTCTAATACTTTTAGCCACACCCCCTCAACAAGCATGCAGATCAGGTGCTCTGACTGAAGACAGACTGGATTAGCTGCATGCTTGTTACAGGTGTGACTCAACCACCACTGCAGCCAAAGAGATCAGCAGGACTGCCAGGCAACTAGTATTGTTTAAAAGGAAACATCCATAGCTCTCTCAGTTAAGGTTCCCTTTAATGTATTTGGGGGGGGGGGGCTCAACACGCTGGTGTGATCCATCCCATTCAAACGCGAGTCCTGCTCCATTTCTACTGCGATTCAGCCTTGTCACGTAAAGGAAAGTGGACAATCGCTAAATCGGAGCAATTGTTACAAAATTAATACAAAAAATCAGCAGTCACATGCCTAGAATTGCCTTGACAAATCACTTCAGAAAAGGCACAAAGCATTTTACGAGATTACGCAAGCGCTTTGAGATGTGCACTGGCCCTTATTCCAGTTTCATGCAAACTGGTTCAATCCAAGCTGCAGATAAACTTGCATGCAAGCTAGAATTCTTTACATCCCATTAATCATCACTGATGGAATTGTACTTGAATTGTTGCTTGGAGGGGGGGGGGGGGGGGGGGGGTAGAGGACATTGTAAGAAATGAAGTTCTGTGAAATGAAGGCATGTGTGTGTTTTTTTTTTTTTCTTCTGTTCAACTCTGAATAAAAGCATGTTTGTTTCTATTTAAAACTCAATTTGTGTCTGATTTATAATTGGGATTGGGGGGGGGGGGAGAGAAAATCATCCCTTTTTAGGAACCAGTAAGAGCTCTTTCACTTTATCTTGAAAAATCGCAAACCATTAACTGTCAAAACTAGCTCAGATGTGAAAGTCCATAGACTTTCATCTTACCTTTCACTCTAATGCTGGGCATACACGGCGTCGAGGGGAGAATTGTCAATCAAGCCTAATGGCTCGATTGATAATATCCGCCGTGTCCAATCACCACGGGGATAGATTCCGCGCTCAATCCCCGCGGGTGGACAATAGCGGCGAATTGAGCAGGTGATAAGAAGCATCAGTGGGGATGAGCGGGAATCTATCAGCGGTGATCAATCCAGCGGTTAATCGGCCGCCGGATCAAGCCGTGTATGCCCAGCATAAGGCCCAGTGCACACCAAAATCGCTAGCAGATCCTCAAAATGCTAGAGGTTTTTGAAGCAGATTTCAGAGCAATTCTACGCATCTTTAGAGATGTTTTCTACACATGCCTAGCGTTTTTTTGGAGCATTCGTGTAGCAGATTACAAATATTGTCTGTTACAGAAGCTGTTACTGAACAGCTTCTGTAACAAACACCTGGAAATCCGCTCGGATGTAGCATTTTTCAGAGCTGTTTAAGCTTTTTCCTATACTTTACATTGAGGCAGAGACGCTTCTGCAAACCCATCCCATTGAAATACATCAGCCAAGCATTTTCAGACGGAAGGGGTTTGGAACACGCTACAAAAACCGCTTGGTGTGCACTAGGCCTAACACTGTTTTGCCGCTGCCCAGAGCTTTTAATTGTCAACACGTGTTTTATAATGTAAGGCAATGTAAAAGCAAGCGCCAAGAAAATAATGCATTTTTAAATATGCATTGCACAGTTACAGTTAAAACATCACCTGCGGTTTCCTATGTGCTGTAAGGCAGTTCCAACACTTATCAAGTCCCACCAACAATGCATGTATTGTATAAAGCCACAGAGGTAGTTAACTACTTACAAACCACTGTAATTGAAATCTATGCCCTGTCTATGGCCTTTCGTTTTACCTTGGTTGAAGTATTTGTGTCAAAACGCCAGAAATCAGCTTTGATGTGAAAGAGCCCTAAGGGCCAATTTTAACTAGCAGCATGAGGCGAAGCAATCATTGCATCCAGTCGCCTGTACTTCCAGAAGTAGCTTCCTATTAGCATAGCAAACAGATTCTCCTTAGCGCTAATGCTGGGAATACACGGTTCGTTTTTGCCTTCGTTTAAACCTTCGTTTCGATTGTGCCTTTTGTCCTTTTCGATCCCGAAATAATCGATCATACGGTTAATATCACCACCCACGGTTTCGTTTTTTTTTTATTCTGATGGTTTCGTTTTTCCAATGATCGAAGGCTGCAAAGAAACGAAACGAAAATCCCTTTTTACAGGGACGGACTAGCATAAACGAATATATAATCGATCTGAAGAGCCATCAAGCCTACCAATGGCTCGATTAGATGGATAAAGAGATAATATCAAACATGTTCGATCACTAGTCGTTCGTTTTTGGAGTCTATTAATCGAAACTATAATGAGATTATGACTATTTTCACATACGTTTTCAACACTCGATTCGTTTACCGAACGAATCGAAGGTTTAAACGAAGGCAAAAACGAACAGTGTATTCCCAGCATAAGGCTGCTTTCACAGTGGGATGTTACAGTCCCACGTTACAGCAGCCTGTAACACAGCCCACCGCACAGTAATGAAAAATCAATGTGCTGTTCACAGTGCCTACGTTTCATTCAACATCCAGCGTTACACTATAATGCAAGTGCAGCATGCTGTGCGTTATACTGGGCTTTAGCTGCGTTAAACTGTTTGCACATGCTCAGTAACTAGCCACATGGCTAATATTCACTGAGCTGACTAACCTGGACTCAGTGTTGTCCGGATCATGAATGAATCGTTCATTTGATCCAAATCTTTTTTGTGAGTCAAATCATCCGGATCACCATGAACGATTCGGCTCACAGTGGATGTCTGTCTGGAAGAAACAGGAACATACAGAATGTACAGTGCAGGGAAAGTCCTGCTAGTCATTTCACCCAGTCTGCTTCCATAGTAAAATGATTCAGTTCAAAGATCCAGATCTTTTTAATGATCCGATAGGAACTTTTCAAGGATTCAGTTGATTTGAATCAGATCATTGAAAAGATCTGGATCTTTTCAATGATCCAATTCATCCGAATCCTTGAAAAGTTCCAGACTTCCCATCACTATCCTGGAGCAGCTGTTCTATCAGTATAGATAGAATGCAAACCGCACACCAAGAGCCGCATTAACGCAGCTCAATCGGACAGCCAACTTTAACACCACCTTGCATTGCATTAGAGGCACGTGATGCGACCTTAACGTCCCCTAAAACGCAACGTCTTGGTGTGAAAGAGGCCTAACTGATGTCAAGAAGTGAAAAAAAAAGCAATTGCTTGGCAAAGCCACTTAGAAAAGCGGATCACAAAAAAAAAAAAAGCAGCGCGCAGATAGTCGCCAGGAATCAGAAATAAAAATGCATAAACCACAAATGGAATGCAATGTGAACAAGGTCTCTTCCACAGGCAGTTGAACTGTGTACTCGTGAAACTGCTCACTGCCACCTGGTAACTCTTTACGAACTGCTTGGGGAGTTTGAGATGGTTTTCACTGCCTATCAACTGCTCGTGGAAAAGGGTCCTACTTGGGTACCTCAGTGATGGCAGTCATGTCACACCTTATTCATAGAGCAACTAGACCAGAATGCACTATAAACTCCTCCCCATTCTATTAACACACCTCCATTCTGGGGGGACAAGAAGGCTTGGTGACTAGGGGAGGAGCTACAATCTGGTTTATTGCTCATGGCCAAGCAACCTAAATGCTTGGATAAGGGGTTGTTGGGGATTGTCAAGGAGATGCAGATTGAGTGGATGCAGTATTGTGCACATTTTTATACAAATTTATACAACTTAAAAATGAACCAAATTCTGCTCAGGTAAAATGGTTGGTCCATTTTCAAGCCTCCAAATTTGCATATAAAATTTTACATTAACTCCTTTACACCTCATTAACCATCCCTCGTTATCGTCGCTGAGGCTAGGCGCACACATTGCAAAAAAGCTAGCTTTGCAGAAAATGCGTTTTGGCCACTAATGGAAGTCTATGGGCTGCAGGAAATACGCGATTGCGTGCATTTTCAAAAACACTGGTTTTATTGAATAATCAAAAATGCAGATAATGAAAGTCAATGGGAACGGATACAAATGGCATGCATTTCCCCCCCTCCCCAAAAAATTGTTTTGTGATGTATTTCCACTTCCTGTTGTCTTCCTAGGGATTTGCATAAATGGAAATATTACAACACACTGTTTGAAAGACACACACACACACGACATAAAATGCAGACTTTCATGTTATGTTGTGTTCTTTTATGTGTGCACCTAGCCTAATAGGGCCTGTTCCCACTACGCAAGAATTCTGGGTGCAGAAAAACTGACTCAAATTAATTTCTTATGGGCCCGTTTCCACTAAATGTGATTTTTCTGATGCAGATTTTCCCATAGGCATTTATTGGAGTCAGTTTTCGGCATCCATAATCTGCATTTAGTGGAAACAGGCCCTAAGGGGAGCACTTTGTTAGTTGGACTTACGGTAAGCGCACAGGCCAATGTACCGGGTGAATGGTGTCTTCTGCTGGGAATCCCAGTTTAGTTCCCGATTCTCTGAGCAATTTGCTACAGTTTACCTGCAACATAAATTGTAGTGTGTGGCCACCTTTTTAGATTTTAACCAATTCAATTTAAGCATTTCAGGACCACAGTGCTAAACCCTCCTAAAGACCAGGCTGTTTTAACTAGCTGATGACCTCGTATTGCCCGGGTATGTATTTGGGTTAGAAAAAGTGGGCAGGGCCAAAACCAGCCAAACTCAATGACCAAGTTTGTGAGCTTTGGGGTCTTTGCCACCAATAATTTGTATATTCCCATAGAAATTAAACAAATCAGATTGGCTGTTTGACTCCACCCCTCTCCCACATATGGACCCAACTGTAGCAGGTTTGAGACATCTGCTATTAACAGTGTAAAAATGGCAGCAATTTAAATATTCCCCATGAAAATCAAAAGGTGAATTTTGATTTGCTATTATAGGCTCCACCCACTTCCCTAAATATCAATCTCAGTTAAACAGTGACCAGCTGGGCAAAGTTTGAGAACCCTGCCATTGGTGTAAGAAGGCCTGCAGTTTATATTTTCCCAGTGACATTTTGTTTTTGGCTCTGCCCACTGTTTGTAACCTTGACACAGTCAATGACTAACAGATGGTACAGTTAGTCATTGGGTTCAAATTCAGAAAAGGGGGCAGAGCCACAAACAGCTAATCAGATTGGTTTAAATTTCACTAGGGAAATACAAATTTGTGATGCTGTTTGTGGCTCTGCCCCCTTTTCTGAATTTGAACCCAATGACTAACTGTACCAAGTTTGAGGCTTGAGCCATTAACAGTGCAAGAATGGCAGCAATTTAAATATTCCCCTTGAAAATCAAAAGGTGAATTTTGATTGGCTATTATAGGCTCCACCCACTTTTCTGAATATTTATCCCAGTCACCCAGTAACCAACTGTGCAAAGTTTGAGAACCCTGCCATTAGCAGTTATGAAGGGCTGCAGTTTATATTTTCCCAGGAAAATCTGTTTTTGACTCCACCCAGTTTTTCCAACCTTGACACACATACAGTCATTCAATGACTAAGTTTGAGAGCTTTCCAGTTTCCACCATCAACATTTTGTGAATAGAAGCAATTTATCCAAAGATATCTGACTGTTTGTGGCCCTGCCCCTTTAGTGAATTTGTACCCTAGTCACTTAGTGACCGACTGTAGCAGGTTTGCGGTCTCTAAAATTCATATTGATTTTCAAGGTTAATGACAATTGGCTGTTGGCTCCACCTACTTTTCTGAATAATAATCCCAGTCACCCAGTGACCAACTGTGTCAATTTTGAAAACCCTGCCATTAACAGTGTAAGAATGGTTGCAGTTTATATATTCCCATGTAAAAAGTTAGTTGTTTTTGGCTCCGCCCACTATTTCTAACCCTGACATACAGTCACTCAATAATCAAGTTTGAGCTTTGGGGTCCTTGGCATCAAAGATTTGTTTAATTTCAATGGGAACACACAACTTAGATTGGCTTTTTGTAGCCCGACCCCTTTTCAGAATTTAAACCCCAATCTCCCAGTGACTGAGTGTACCAGATTTGGAGGCATCTGCCATGAGTGTAAAAATGGCAGCAAAGTACATATTCCCATTGAAAATCAATAGGTGAAATTTTATTGGCTGTTGTAGGCTCCACCCACTTTCCTGAATATTCTTCCCAAGTATCAAGTGACCACCTGTGTTAAGTTAGAGAGCCCTGCCAATAACAGAATGGCTGAAATCAATCTAACAAATTTGATTGGAGTCCAAATTCATTAAAGGGGATGGAGCCACAAGCAGCCAGTCACCAAATGACTGTATCAAGTTTGAGGCCTCTACCATTCTTACACTGTTAATGGCAAATATTCCCCTTGAAAATCAATAGGTGAATTTTGATTGGCTGTTGTAGGCTTAACCCACTTTCTAAATATTAATTCCAGTCATCAAGTGGCCAACTGTGTCACATTTGGGAACCCGGCTATTAAAGAGACTGAAGTCTCCCTAAAATTAGGTTTTTAGTTTAAAAACCTCATTAACATAGTGCCACCTAAAACGCTGCAAAACTTACGGGGGTACACACAGGCAACTTCCGCATAGAGGCAGCACGGCTCTGCCTCTATGCACGTCAATCAGCACAGATCGCCGCCTCTCAATCTTCCTTCACTGAGAGGAGCAGGGGAGAGGCGGAGATATGCGCTGATTGACGCACAGAGGCAGCAGCAATATCCACAACCAAGAAAGTTGTGGCTTTGCCTGCCCTGTACCCCCGTGAGTTAGGGGTGATCGAGGGGGTTTTCAGCCGCAGTTCTGCAGCATTTTAAGAGACTATAATGTTAATGAGGTTTTTAAACTAAAAACCTAATTTTAGGGAGACTTCAGAGTCTCTTTAACAGTGTAAGAATGGTTGTAGTTTATTTTCCCATGAAAACCAGTTGTTGGTACTGCCCACTTTTTCTAACCTTGACAGTCACTTAATTACCAAGTTTGAGCTTTCTGTTCTTGGTATCAATTTATATATTCCCATTGAAATTAATCAAATCTGATTGGTTGTTTGTGGCTCCACCCCCTTTCTGAATTTACCCTAGTGACCAACTGCTGCCATTTTTAAACTGTTAATAGCAAATGCCTCAAACCTGGTACAATTTAAATATTCCCCTTGAAAAATCAATGGGTGAATTTTGATTGGCTGTTGTAGGCTCCACCCATTTTCCTGAATATTGATCCCAGTCACCCAGTGATACACTGTCAATGGTAGGGTTCTCAAACTTTGCACAGTTGAAGAATGGCTGCAGGTTATATTTTCCTAGTGAAATCTGTTTTGGCTCCACCCACTTTTTGTAACTGACACTCAACCAAGTTTGTGAGCTTTCAGGTTCCTTGCATCAAAAATGTGTGAATGGAAGCAGTTTATCCAGCAAAGAAACCTGATTGGCTGTTTGAAGCCCCACCCCCCTTTAGTGAATTTGGACCCCAGTCACCCAATGACGACTGTAGCAAGTTTAAAGGGGAACTTCAGCCTAAACAGACATACTATCATCAAGTTACATTAGTTATGTTAATTAGAATAGATAGGTAATATAATCTCTTACCCACCCTGTTTTAAAAGAACGGGCAAATGTTTGGGATTCATGGGGGCTGCCATCGTTTTGTTTGAAAGGAGGTGACAAGGAGCAGGAGACACAGTTCCAACTGTCCTGTGTCCTGATTACCCCTCCCAGCTGCACACACTAGGCTTCAAATGTCAAATTCAAAATGTAAAAAAAAAAATTGCACCAAAACAGCAGAACAAGAACATCAGAAATCCCATCATGCTTTGCACAGCTTCAGAGGAAAAAAGCCCGGGCAGTTTTCTTCTGTGCAGCTAAAAATGAGGCTTGTATAAGAGAAACAAAGTTCTGATGCTGTGAAACTGTTAAAGAAACACCAAGCCTTTTTAGTGCTGCTGAGTTGATTTTTAGTCCGGAGGTTTACTTTAAAGCCTCTGCCATAAAAACAGTGTAAGAATGGCAGCAGTTTAAATATTCTGCTTAAAAATCAATAGGTGAATTTTGATTGGCTCTTGTAGGCTCCACCCACTTTCCCAAATATTAATCCCAGTCACCAAGTGACCACCTTAGACTGTTAATCGCAGGGTTCTCAAACTTGGCAAAGAATGGCTGCAGTTTACATTTTCCCATTAAAAAAATGAATGGCTGAATTTTGATTGTTTTTATGCTCCACCCACTTTTCCTGGATTTGTAACCTCGGTCACCAAGTGACCGACTATGCCAAGCGTGGGGACTCTGGCTTGATTACTGTGAGAATGGCAGCCTTTTCACCCATTCATGTCAATGGAAAAAAATGTAAATCTGATTTGCTGTTTGTAGCTCCGCCCACATGTGCAGGGGGGACCCGAGACCCCCAGAAAATATCCCAGGTAGTAAGGGTTCTATATACCAAGTGTAGATCACTCAAAAATGACTTGACCTATTTGATAGCAGTACATGTACACACACGATTTTATATAGATTGGCCACTGCAGCTTTAAGGCCAAGCTGCAGGGTCAAGCAACACAGCACACAAGTGACTCCCCCCCTCCCTTTTATCCCCACCAACAGAGCTCTGTTGGTGGGGTCTGATTGCCAAGGATTTCAGCCAAGACACCTCCAAAACAAAAATTACACAGCAATTGTGTTTTGGGTTAAATATAGGTGGTATCAGTGGCCTGTGGCACCCTGGCCTGGCGGTGGGAGCTGCACAGGCAGCTGGAGCAGGGCAATGCAGCAGCAGGTGTAACGTGTGCCAGGAGCATGCCAGACGTAACAAGTGCCACGTGACAGACAGCAGAGAAGAAGATACTAGTGCACACTGTCACACTGGTACTGCTCACAGCACAGCAGTTCTGTAGTAAGCTAACAGTAGTACTACTACTCTAACAACTACTAGCACTGACTGCAGTACTAACTACACAATAACAGTAATTCTATCCCCTAATCCCTAACCTATACATAAGGCTAATAGCTGGCCAGCAGGCAGCAGCTGGCCTGGTCTGTGCACAGGAGGCACAGACACACACACACACACACACACACACACACACAAATTAATGATTTAACAATAGTGATAGTGAAGGGGTTAATCACTGAACAGCTTTCAGTTCATCACTGCTAGGCCAGCAGCATTGGAGCACACACTGACTGTCACACTACGACATCAAGCTAGTTAACGATTTAACAATAGTGTAGTGATAGTAGTGAAGGAGTTAATCACTGAACAGCTTATCACTGTGTACAGCCCTTGCTAGGCCACCAGCACTGGAGCATGTCTCTCAGTAAGCATTAAGCAAGCTAAGACGATAGGTCTCATCATGGCAGCCCTCATTATACAGGGGGGCTGGCCAGTGTTCCTTTCTGTGATTGGGTGCCAGGGTTTAGGCTGGGAGGCCTTCGATTGGCTCAATGAGGTCAGGTGGGGCTGGCCAGGGTTCCCCTCTGCAATTGGTTGCTAGGGCTTCTGCTGGTAACCCTCTGATTGGTTCCAGGACGTCATCTCCCTAGTTACAGTATTTCAGATCCGGATATCCGCGTTATGCAGCCAAATATCCACAGATTTTTTTTTTTTTTTTTTTTAAATCCAGAATCGGATAGCGTAAGAAAGTTCCCTGCTGCTGATCCGTCTGGTCAAGTCACACACCTGAAAACAAAGCATGCAACTAACCTCATCAGATTTGTCAGACCCCGAACAAGCATACAGATCAGATGTCTATGGCTTAAGGACAACTGTAATGAGAGAGATATGGAGGTTGACAATAATTTCCTTTTAAATACCAATTGCCTGGCAGTCCTGCCAATCCTCTGCCGCTAATACTTTTAGTCATAGCCCCTGAACAAGCATGCAGCAGATCAGAGGTTTGACAGTCAGATCTGACAAGATTAGCTGCATGCTAGTTTCTGTGTCGTGTAGTACAGCGCTGCGATCAGCAGCAGCACTGTACTTGGGAAAGCCATGTGACACGGCTGTCCCCCTGGGGGACAAGAGCACGATCGGCCTATCACGTGATTGGCCGGCTGGGGGGAGGGAGGGGTTTGGAAAAAATAAAAGGATACCGTAAAATATTAAAAACAACAATTATAAAATAAACACAAGGGGGTGATCAGACCCCACCAACAGAGCTCTGTTGGTGGGGACAAAAGGGGGGTGAATCATTCGTGTGCTGTGTTGTGCAGCCCTGCAGCTTGGCCTTAAAGCTGCAGTGGCCAATTTTGAACAAAATGGCCTGGTCACTAGGGGGGGGGGTTTAAGCCCACGGTCCTCAAGAGGTTAACGCTGCAGTGGCCAATTATGAAAAAACAGCCTGGTCTTTAGGGGGGGGGATTTACCGTGTTTCCCCGAAAGTAGGACATCCTCCTAAAGTAAGGCCTAGTAAATATTTCGAGCTTGCTCGAAATATAAGGCCTACCCTTAAAATAAGCCTTAGTGGCTGAGGACGTCCCATCCGTCTGCTGCACCCCCCCCCCCCTTACCCCACTCCCACTGTACCTCCTACCGACCTCCTCCAGAGAGTCACACTGCCCGCCGACATACCGCTATCTCTACTGCAGATCAGCGTGGGTAAACGGCTGATTCCCCACACCTACGCTTGTGGCCCCGTTCTGCCCTTTCTGCCGGCATAACGTTCAATCCCCAGACCAGCGGTAAAGTGTGGTGACTAAAGCTAGTTACACTGTAACAGCGCTTCCGTGTACAGGAAGTGACATCTCTGTTTACTTTCTGTACACAGAAGTGCCTGTTACAGTGTAACTAGCTTTCGTCACCACACTTTACCGCTGGATCTGCGGTTTGAAAGTTATGACGGCAGAAAGGGCAGAACGGGGCCACGAGCAGCAGTGCGGGAAACAGCCGTTTACCTACGCTGATCTGCAGTAGAGGTATGTCGGTGGGCAATGCGACTTTGTGGAGGAGGGGGTCGGCAGGAGGTAAAGTGGAGGTGGGGGAATCAGAAGGCACAAGAGGGAAATATATTTAAGACCTCCCCGAGAATAAGACCTAGGACAAATTTTGAAGGTAAAAAGAATATAAGACAGTGTCTTATTTTCGGGGAAAGACGGTACCACTGTGGTCCTCAAGTGGTTAAAAGGAAATAAAGATGGTATCTGTTATATTCCTCCCATTACAGTCATCCTTGAAAGTATTAGGATAGCCAGGCAATGTGCATTGTTTAAAAAGGAAACAAACAGGACAGCCTCCCTATTCTTCTCACCTCAGGTTCCCTTTAACCTTCCTGGCGGTAAGCCCGAGCTGAGCTCGGGCTATGCCGCGCAGGAGGATTTCTCAGGCCCTGCTGGGCCGATTTGCATAATTTTTTTTTTCAACACGCAGCTAGCACTTTGCTAGCTGCGTGTGTGCACTCTGATCGCCGCCGCGCCGATTAGCTGCCTCCCCCCCCAGACCCCGTGCGCTGCCTGGCCAATCAGTACCAGGCAGCACTGAGGGGTGGATCGGGACTCCCAATGACATCATCCCACCCGTTGCCATGGCGACGGGGAAGCCCTCCAGGAAATCCGGTTCTTTGAACGGGATTTCCTGATCGAAGATCGCCGGAGACGATTGAAGTGGGCGGGGGGATGCCGCTGCACAGCGGCTATCATGTAGCGAGTCCAGGGCTCGCTACAGGATTTAACCATTTAATGGCATCCTATCGTATTAAACCGTCATGCTTACCGCTATTAACGGCAACATGATGTTTTAATATGTCGCGCATTCCCGCCGCCGCTCCGCACGTGTGCGCAACGCTACCGCCGCCGTTCCCGTCGGGATCCCGTGTTTAGTGATTGGGGAAGAGGACCGAGCAGTCCTCTACCCAATCACAATGCCTGGAGTGAATGGACGTGACCGCGAACAGCGGCCACCTCCATTCACAAAACAGAAAACTGTTACATTTAAATAAAGTGTAAAAAAAAAAAAAAAAAGTGATCACTTCCTATAACCGGAGTGTTCACTAGCGCCATCTTGTGGCTAAAAAGTATATTACACACACAAACACATACATGTACATACACATTATTAATAACATTTATAAAATTACACTTCCAACCCTCCCCCCCTCCAAAAAAACACTTAAAAAAATAAATAAGCTAAAAATAAATCAATAAATAGTTGCCTTAGGGACTCAGCTTTTTTTAATCTATATTTTATTAGGGAAAATTACCTTTAAATTATTACATAGGGGCTTGTAATTTGGGCCAGAACAAAAAAAAAACACCACCTATACTTCAAAATAATATATTGTCGCCGTACATTGTGATAGGGACATAATTTAAACTGTTTAATATTCGGGACAACTGGGTAAATAAAATGTGTTGGTTTTATCCAAGGGAGAATGTTTAATTTTAAACTATAATGGCTGAAAACTGAGAAGAAATTTTTTTTCCATTATTTTTGTATTTTTCCCATTAAAACGCATTTAGAATAAAAAAATTCTTAGCAAAATGTACTACCCACAGAAAGCCTAATTGGTGGCGAAAAAAATGAGGTATAGATAATTTTCTTGTGATAAGTAGTAATAAAGTTATTAGGGAATAAAAGGGAGGAGCACTGACAGGTGAAAATTGCTCTGGTCCGTTAGGGTAAAAACCCTTGAGGGTGAACTGGTTAAAAAAAAAAAAAAAACTGCTGCACTGCCCCCTGGCGGTTTTAAATAGACCACCAGGAGGGTTAAGGTGGATATTTAAGCCTCCCTACAGCTTTTCTGGTTTATTGAGGCAACAAGAAAGGAATACAATTACATTCTTCCCAATTAGATGGAATGAGAAATCTAGCAATAATCGTGTGAGTTTAGAAAACTGTTTTATATTATCCTTTATTTATAAAAGAGACATACTGAACAATAAATAAAAAAGGTAATTACAAACTGAACATTGTATTACATTATAAAAAATCCACACCATTTATAAAACACACAAAAACAACCACAACTACTAAAACTATGTAAACAATCACATCACCATGGCAAAATTTAAAATTGTAACATTTGCCCTAGACAGAAAATTAGCTGTAAACGACTTTTCTTCCTACTTGCCCATCACTCACAGTAGGCATTTTAATATGATGGCTCTGAACCTCCTACTGAAATCCAGAATACCCCATGAGCAGATGGACTAATCTAAAACCAGTTAGTAATGCTACATACTTAAGATCACAGACCAATTTTACCCCCTTCCATGTAGTATGAGAGCCATACCTACACAGTCTATTTCTATGGAGCTAAACTCCCCATCAGACAGAAATCTTTGCAAGATGATGCACACACCGATGCTGTAGACATGCAACAGATCAGTATCTGCAAAAGATCCGCTCCTGCAAAAGATCCGCTCCTGCAAATTGCATTCATAGTCTATGAGATCTGCAGATCCTCATACGCACCTTGTTTAACAGACAATCTGCTGATCCAAAGAACCATCCTGGTGGATCTGATCTGCGGATGATCTGCAGATGAATGTCTGTTAAACAAGGTGTGTATGAGATCTGCAGATATCATAGACTATGAATGCAATTTGCAGGAACGGATCTTTTGCAGGAACAGATCTTTTGCATGTGTACAGCATCTTTGTATGCAGCATCTTGCAAAGATTTCTGTCTGATGGGGAGTTCAGCTCCATAGAATAGACTGTGTAGGTATGGCTCTCATACTACATGGAAGGGGGTAAAATTGGTCTGATCTTTCATGTTCCAAAGACTATGGTCTGATGTGTGTATGTAGCATAATTTACACTTTTTTCTGGGACAAATTAAAATCTTATACAGAGATGTACACAACTGTACACATTTTATCGCTTTTTATCATAGTGCCCTTTAACAGTGTAAACAGGGATTAAGAGTAAAGAAACAAAAACGTAATTTATAAAAAAACACAAACAAAAAGACTAACAGCACCCGTGAAGTAGTCTCTGGTCATTACACACAAACAAAAAAGATGAACATCGGTGGACAAGAGGAAAAAAAAAAAATACAATAATAGAAATTTACTTTCATTGATGGCAAATACTTAAAATCTCTTAAAACAATTTGAAACTCATTTCAGACTTTGGTAGATGCCAGACAGTAAAATTCCATTGGCAAAAAAAGAAATACAAAAAAATTCAGCACATACCCATTGTAGGCACTAGGGATGGTCAGTGAGATGCAAATAATTTTGAGTTGGAGGAGTATGCCAATTTATTCAGTTTGAAAATAGACCAATCAAATTTTACCTTAGCAGGATTTGATTGGTTGATTTTCAAGTTGCATATATTTGCATGCAAAATTTGCATCTCAGACCATCCCCAGCAGGCATGGATACAGATGATCTATGAGGCACTAATAATGCAGCTTGGAGCTGGGGGCCCAATCGCAGGCACGCAGCTTGGAGCTGGGGGCCCAATCGCAGGCACGCAGCTTGGGGCCCAATCGCAGGCACGCAGCTTGGAGCTGGGGGCCCAATCGCAGGCACGCAGCTTGGAGCTGGGGGCCCAATCGCAGGCACGCAGCTTGGAGCTGGGGGCCCAATCGCAGGCACGCAGCTTGGAGCTGGGGGCCCAATCGCAGGCACGCAGCTTGGAGCTGGGGGCCCAATCGCAGGCACGCAGCTTGGAGCTGGGGGCCCAATCGCAGGCACGCAGCTTGGAGCTGGGGGCCCAATCGCAGGCACGCAGCTTGGAGCCCAATCACAGGCACGCAGCTTGGAGCTGGGGGCCCAATCACAGGCACGCAGCTTGGAGCTGGGGGCCCATTCACAGGCACGCAGCTTGGAGCTGGGGGCCCAATCACAGGCACGCAGCTTGGAGCTGGGGGCCCAATCACAGGCACGCAGCTTGGAGCTGGGGGCCCAATCACAGGCACGCAGCTTGGAGCTATTCAGGGCTCATTCACAGTGGGACGTTGCGGAGCTGCGTTATAAAAATCTTATGACGCAGTTTACCACGCTGCAATGCTAATCCTATGGGACGTTCACAGTGTGACATTAGCGTTGCATTGTAATATGTAGCGTTATGGTAACGCACTGCTGCAGTGCGCTACCTCTAAGCGCACACCTCATCAGGTACAGTATAGCATACTTCATTGCCGGAATATGCTTTACTGTACCTACCATATGCAGCGGTAACGCAGCGTTAATGTGCGTTACCTCCTTTTGCTGCGTTGTAACTAATGTCGCATTACAATGCAACGTCCCACTGTGAATGTAGCCTCAAAGTCTGCAGACCCTCCTACTACACAGAAGTGGTGACATTGGCCAATCAAAATGGAATGCATGCATCAAGGGATGGAACTTAGCCCAAATAATTCCCTGGGCGATGGTTAATAGCCCAATGGCCGGCTTTGATTGGATGAATTTCATCCTCTTCCTGGGTCAGTTGAAACTCACATGTATGGAGAATTTTTTGCTCATCACTTATTCCATTTTAGCCTTTACCAAGTTACTAAGCTTATTGATTGCACCTGCATCCTTTTAAAGGATTTTTTTGTGGGGTGATGGGGGAGCTGGTTTAGAGGCGTCCATCTGCAAGTCACTCGCCAAGGGGAGGTCATTTTTCGCTCCTGAATATTCTCATACATCAAATTGGTATCCTTTGGAGGGATGAATGGAAGTTTGTATTCGGTGTGTGATGCTAGGGAAGAAAAAATGAAAATTGTTTAGTCCAACAAAGCTTACTATATATTTCTTGTATTCATATAGCCATGACCTATAAAAGAGACTTGTATGGGATAACAAGAAAAAAAAGCAAAAAAAAACAAAACAAAGGGCCCCTGGGGAAGCCCTTGGATCAAATTAAGGCATCCCCGTCCCATGGTGGTCTCTCTGGGCCCCTCAGAAGCCACAGCCCACAATTAGTCAGGCTGTGGCGCAGTAGCGCTTGCACTATTCACCTTCCCTGGCTCCAGTGCAGGCGCAGTAACGGCACGACTGGGATCGGCTATTTCCACCCAATAGGAGCCAAGAGCCGATACTGCGCCTGCGCTGGAGCCGGGGGAAGGTGAATAGTGCAGGTGCTACTGCGCCACAGCCTGACTAATTGCCGGGAGGGGCCCAGCGAGACCACCGAGGGACGGAGGAGGAAGCCTCGATAGGATCCAGAGGCTTCCCCCTCCTGAGGCAAGTACCCCCCAGTGGCCCTTTTTGTCCCCCATACAGGTTTTCTTTAAGCAACTCTATTAAGTAAATCTGAATCGAATCTATAAGAAAAAAAAAAAAAAAAAGTCCAATCAAAACGCCATGGGAGGCTTCAGGAGCCTGACTGCGCATGTGCAGGAGAAAGCATGCTCGCACATGTGCAGTATGGAGCTGCCATCTCTTAGAGCACTCAGGATTCTGAAGACTTCCAAAGCCTCCCACAGCAGCAAGAGGGCAGTCTCCGCCCCATCTGTCAGAGACTACCAATAGGGAGCCAGCGCTGGAACGCGGAGACCGGGAAGTCTCTATAGGACCCAGAGCCTCGAGGAGAGTTTTGTTTTTATTTTTTACAGATTTGCTCCAGACTCCCTTTAAAAAAAGAGAGACACTTTACCAAATGATAGTATGAAATCATGCTTTACGTTGGGAGAAGTTAAAAGAATAGAGGATAGATCAGGAAATGATTGATACCCTCTGTGTAATTCATTCATGTTTGATGCACCACGAGCCAGGAAGAAAAAAAAACAAAAAAACCTGACCTTATCTATTAGGGCCCGTTTCCACTATTGCGGTGCGGGATCGCCGGAAAATCACCGATGACTAAAATCGCATGCGGGTGCAATTCCGCATGCGATAGGGTATATGCAATTTTGACCATGTAACTGCCTGTGAAACTTGACATTGCTACCTACGCAGAATCGCATGCGTAATCGTGGGGAAAAACTCAAGCAAAAACGCATGCGATTTCCCTATTAAATGCATTGCGTGCGATTCGCATAGCGGGGGTGCGAATTCTGACGTCTCTGCCTTGCAGATTTTCCCCGCACACAACCGCTCAGCGATACGGACAAGTGGAAACAGGCCCATCCACTTGTATTGGCTATGCTAATCTGGATTCGCGATAGTGGAAACGGGCCCTTAATAGTTTTGGCAGTTGGAAACTGCCATTTCCCCACAATGCAACGAGGTCAAGGCCTCGGCCATGACAGCTTACAAGGAGTTTCACCACTATATCAGCCATACAGACTTACCCTGATGATCTGTTAGAGAAAAGGTGAAGATTTCTCATGTAAAAGGGAGTATCAGCTACTGATTTGAATGAAGGTCAATACTGGGTTACAGTTCCTCTCATTAGGGTAAATGGAAACATCCACAGCCGCCCAGAACAAAACTTACTGTCTTACTAATTATGTCTAGTCTCAAGTCTGGAAAGAGACAACCTACCAGAAAATAATCTGTAGTGTAAAAATAGGGGACAAGAGAATTACCTGTCCCTTCAACGTAAATAAAAAAAGCACTCTATACAAATACAGCGGGGTTCAGTGGCCCCGCCGCATCTTTAGTAATGCAGCAATACTCACCTATACCTTCTGGGATTTCATCAATTCCTCCAGGTCCTCCTGCCAGTTCAGCGCTTTCACAAACTTTTTGGTGATGTCACAGAGCTCTCCCAGTTCCGTCACATCCGTGCTCTTCAATGGCTTGCTTTTAAATGGACCAACGAGATCTCGGTTCATCAGAAGTCGAGGGACGTTCGGCCGGACGCAGTTTATAATCTTGGCAAAGGGTTCAATCTGTTGGCATAAAAAAAAAAAAAAAAAAAAAAAAAAAAAACAGAACAAGTGGTAAACTGGGAGGAAGAGATCACTAAAACCGAAAAAAAAACAAAAACACTTTAGCTAGAAAAATACATATAGGATACGCATCATTCAATGTTCCTCTATCAACTGTATGGGGTTTTGACCCCCCAAAAAAGTCCACCCATGATTCCAGCAGATTTCCTCCACTAAGTGTTCTCTTCAACACATGATCTTCATAAACTTGCACGAGGTTAAAACATATAGTAACACCATACGCTCACCGGATAAGGGGGCCAACCCTTTCAGGATCAGCAAACAGCGGTTTTGGCCTTGCCAGTAGTTTTCCTGCATGCGTCCCAACAGGCTCCTCAGATATCCATGCATATAAAAAGGGAAGACAAACGGACAGCAATAGTGTGATACCGCCTTATCATATAACTTCTATTGCCACCAGTGCTCCCAGTCAGCAACCTCATCACCCAGCATGCCTCCACCACTCCTACACACAGGACTCTCACCAGATGCCAGACCCGTAACAGACCAGCAGTATAGCGTATTTGTATGTCAACACTCCAAACTTCCGCCAAGTGATACACCTAAGGCTCAAACAAGGTTGTCCATAGCGTAATTAGTTTTATGAAAGAGAACCCGAGGTGTGTTTAAAGAATATTATCTGCATACAGAGGCTGGATCTGCCTATACAGCCCAGCCTCTGTTGCTATCTCACACCCCACTAAGGTCCCCCTGCACTCTGCAATACCTCATAAATCACAGCCGTGCTGTGAGGCTGTTTACATCTGTAGTGTCAGTCTCAGCTGCTCCCCCGCCTCCTGCATAGCTCCGGTCCCTGCCCCCGTCCCTTCCCTCCAATCAGCAGGGAGGGAAGGGATGCAGGCGGGAACTGGAGTTCTGCAGGAGGCGGGGAGAGCAGCAGACTGACACTATAGAGAAAAACACAGCCAGCTCTGACAAGCTGTTTGTCAGCAGCGTGGCTGTGATTTATGAGGGATTGCAGAGTGCAGGGGGACCTTAGGGGGGTTTGGGATAGCAACAGAGGCTGGGCTGTATAGGCAGATCCATCCTCTGTATGCAGATAATATTCTTCAAACCCACCTCGGGTTCTCACATAAAGTAGTGCACTTACAATTTGCTGTATAAAATGCACATATAAAAAAAGTCTCAGGATCCTCCAGCGTCTCACCGGCTCCTTAGGCTCCGCGGCAAGGCCAAAAACGTTGTTTGCCGATCTGAAAGGGTTGGCCCCCTTATCCGGTGAGCGTATGGTGTTTCTATATATTTTAACCTCGTGCAAGTTTATGAAGATTATGTGTTGAAGAGAACACTGAGTGGAGGAAATCTGCTGGAATCATTGGTGGACTTTAGGTCAAAACCCCATACAGTTGATAGAGGAACATTAAATGATAATTTGTATCCTACATGTATTTTTCTAGCTAACGTTTTAAGCTTAACACACCATACAATCTTGGTTGTACAGATTTACCAAATCTATGCAGTATAAGGGCCAACAGATTGAAAATGCCTTGAATGATTGATTGGATAAGCTCTTATACTACATGAAAGTAGTGAGATTGAACAACCAAGATTGTATGGTGTGTGTTGAGCCTTAGTGAGATCTTGATCTGTTGAGCGCTCTGCTAGGTTATCAAATTTAATATCTATGGGTGTAGCACACACTTTTTTTGCAGTAAGCGATTCAGATTAATATTTTGGTGTTTTAAAGAAATTTGGGGTGGTTCTGCCACCACGCTGGTTATAAAGTGAGGAGCGCACGGTTACCCCATTATAGTTATTTTATAAACTGGGAGGAAGTCTTACGTTTGAGTTGACAATCTCAAAGTGACAGCTGACCTCTATGGAGGATAAGAGCGATTGGATATGAAAGAAAAAAAAACCCTGGGCATCATGCTTGCTTCAACTTTGAATTATAAGTAGCATTTTGTTGACTATTCCTGATGTCAGAGAGGGTTTAGCACAAATTTGGCAAGTTGAAATTTTGCCTCAAAACCGTTTGCTCCTGTTTTTGTGCAGGTTTTCCTAGGTAAAGGTAACCTACCAGTTGATTTTTTTTTTTCCTTCTTAGCCACATAAGGACCGGGCTTGTTTTGTGTGACCTGTGCCGGGTGGGCTCTCCAGCCCACAGCACAGATCACCTTGCAGCCAGGGCGACCAGACTCCCCCCTCCCCCCTTTTTTCCCCAGGGGGGGGGGGGGTCTGATCACCGCCAGCTGTCTGCGTGTAGCGGGGGGGGGGGGGGCTCCTCAAAGCCCCCCATCGCAGCGATTTTCAGCCTCCCTCCTACCCATTGGCGGCAAAGGATGGCGATCCGTCCTGCCTCTGATAGGCTTTAGCCTACCAGATGCCGGCGATCCCCGGCCAATCAGAGGCCGGGGATCGCCGATTTCCTTTATGGCGCTGCTGCGCAGCAGCGCCGTGCGACAAACACCGGGGATTTCTTCCTCGCGCGTTTACATTTAGCCTGCAAGCCGCGATCGGTGGCTCGCAGCCTGTTCACGGAGACACCCTCCGTGAACTGACATGGAACGTTTCCATGTAAAACCACTAACTACCTGCCGCTGCCTATCGGCGTTACACTGTCGTTAAATGGTTAAGAAATGCTACTTAGCGCTAATACCGAGTCAGGCTCAGGATGGAAATCCACAGCTCAGAGTGGTAATCCCGTGCCTGAGTGAATTATATGCAGGAGCTGCTGCAGATCTCTGTGGTGTTTTTTTCCTCTGTTTTTAGGGTCTAAAAGATTGTGAAGAAAAAAAAAAAAAAAAAAAGCAAGGCTTTTAGACCCTAAATAATCATAACGCCAGGGAGGTTAATGTGAACCTGAGGTGAGAGTGATATGGAGGCTGCCATACTACTTTCCTTTTAAGCAATACCAGTTGCCTGGTAGCCTTGCTGATCCTCTGTCTTCTCCTTTTAGCCACAGCCCCTGAACAAGCATGCAGCAGATCAGGTGTATCTGACATTGTCAGATCTGACAAGATTAGCTGCATGCTTGTTTCTGGTCTGATTCAGACACTACAGCAGCCAAATAGACCAGCAGGGCTGCCAGGCAACTGGTATTGTTTAACAGGAAATAAATATGGCAGCCTCCGTATACCTCTCACCTCGGGTTCACCATTTATTTAAAAAAAAAAAAAAATTTTTTGGCTCAACCCAGTCTATGGTGGGGACATAAGGCTCCTTTCACACTACATCCGTTGCGTAGTGGTGCAGCAGACAATAGAAATGCATCACAACACAATGCGATTGTATTTCAATGGGGCTTCCACACTGGTACTTTAGCAATGCAACGATTTCCGATGAGAGTGCACAGCATGCAGTGTGTTGCCGGGCAACATACGCAGTACATGGACTGTTTGCTGCACATTACTGGCATGAGTAGACTGCCATGCGAACAGCTCAAAAATGTTACATTTGATTCTGTTAGAAGAAAAAAAAAAAAAATTCCCAGTAATTGAGAAAAATCAATTTAAAGTGACACTGAAGCGGAAGAAAAAATGATATGAATTGCTTGTGTAGTACGGATAATGAACTTTGTCACTGTACTTTGTTTTTTCTGCAGAGGAAAGTTCAAAACACTTGAGATAATAAGCTTCAGAAGACAGAGCTCTCTGCAACATTGAAAGCCAGAGATATCAGTAAAGCTCTATTGCATAGATAACTGAAGTTTAACTCTTCCTGTACTGGAAACAATATGAGACGCATATCTCTGCTGCTAATGTTTTATTTCGTAGCTTTACTACACATACAAGTCATAAGTTTATTTTCACTTTAGGTTCCCTTTAAAGAACAAGTGACACACACACACACACATATATATAGGTAGTCCCCGGTTAAAGAACGAGACAGGGACTGTAGATTTGTTCTTAACCGTAATCCTTTCTTGATAGATAGAGATACACATATACATATACACACATACATACATACATACATACATACATACATACATACATACCCACCCATCTACCCATCTACCTACATAAACACATATACACACATATATACACATATATACACACATACATACACACACACTAGTTCTACTTACATAACAGATCTATTGCACTGTCCACACTGATTCCTGTGAATTTTATAAAGGAAAAGCAGAGATTCCTATTCTAGACAGTTTCCATCTTGGTTACCTTTGACCTCCTGACATTTCCTCCCTCACTCTCTTCTCCTCTTGCCAATTGTGTATTCATTACCCGCCCTCCTCCCAGAGTCTTCAGACACTCCCACTGAGGCCTATACTAGGAAGTGCATTGTCTTATGTAATTAGAAGGAGGGGGAAATAAAGGGAAGAGAAGGAATATATTAGATAAAAAGACCCCCCCCCCCAACATGCAACAGTTTTCCCAGCCAATGGCAATTAACTATTTGACATTCCTGAACGTGAAACTCACGTCCAGGAAGCCATGTGCGCTCCTGCGCGTTCCCACGGCCGATAGCGCGCGTGCATGCGCTCTCGGCCCGCGGTTTGTTAGCCAGTGAAATCGGGCAACGGTGCCCGATCACTGATTCCTCTCCCCCGCAGAAAAAGCGACAGCTGCTCTTGGAAGCTTTGCTTTTTCTGCTTCCTATGTTCCCCTACGTCGCTCTAAGCGTACGTGTTACGCTTAGAGTGACGTCACTATAAACAAACTCATGGCTGCCATCTTGTGGCCAAAAAGTAAACTACAGCTAAATGTTAAATAAAAATACACATTTACAAAAAAAAAAAAAAAATACAATTTCAATCCCACCCTCCCAAATATACCCACATAAAATGTTTAATAAAAAAAAAAAAAAAAAAAACCAAATATTTACCTAAGGGTCTAAACTTTTTAAATATCTATGTAAAGATGAAATATTTCAATTTTTTTTTTTTTTTTTTTTTTTTTTTTGTGTATTATAAGCTTGTAAATAGTGATGAATGCAAAAAAATGGAAAAAAATGCACTTTTATTTCCAAATAAAATATTGTCGCCATACATTATGATAGGGACATAATTTAAACGGTGTAATAACCGGGACAAATGGGCATATACAATACGTGGGTTTTAATTATGGAGGCATGTATTTTAAAACTATAATTGCCGAAAAGTGAGAAATGTTTTTTTTCTTATTCTTCCTTTTAAAATGCATTTACAGTAAAGTGGCTCTTAGTAAAATGTACCACCCAAAGAAAGCCTAATTGGTGGCAGAAAAAACAAGATATAGATCAGTTCATTGTGATTTGTAATAAAGTTATAGGCTAATGAATGGGAGGTGAACATAGCTCGGATGCATAAAGTGAAAAACGACTGAATGCGAACTGGTTAAAAAGGCCAGTTCTCCTATGGTATGTGATAACTCCAAACCATAACAGAAAAAGTTCTGAATGCAGGATTAGCATCTTTATCACTTAAATAGAACCAGAGATGAAGCACCCTCTTGTATTTTACCTTATAAATCAGTGGGAACATGACAGTAAACACCTAATCTGCCCTTTGTTTCATTGTTCTCTGTTTAATCTGACTGTTATCACCTCTGATAAGAATCCCAGACTGAGCACTCAGTCTAGCTTTGCAGGGAATAATTATAGCTGAGTCTTTATAGCAGAGCCACAAGGGGGCAGGCTCAGGCTTGAAAAGACACCAGAGAAGACAGACTCAGCTACAATCTTTCTGTAGCAAAGCTAGACTGAGTGCTCAGTCTGGGATTCTTATCAGAGTCTGTCTTCTCTGGTGTCTTTTCAAGCCCGAGCCTGCCCCCTTGTGGCTCTGCTATAAAGACTCAGCTATAATTATTCCCTGCAAAGCCAGACTGAATGCTCAGTCCGGGATTCTTATCACAGCTGATGACACTTTTAGCAGTGAGGATGAAACAAAGCAGGGTAAGTGTTTTCCCTAATGTTCTTACTGATATACAGGATCTTCTCAAAAAATTAGCATATTGTGATAAAGTTCATTATTTTCTGTAAAGTACTGATAAACATTAGACTTTCATATATTTTAGATTCAAATACACACAACTGAAGTAGTTCAAGCCTTTTATTGTTTTAATATTGATGATTTTGGCATACAGTTCATGAAAACCCAAATTTCCTATCTCAAAAAATTAGCATATTTCATCCGACCAATAAAAGAAAAGTGTTTTTAAAACAAAAAAAGTCAACCTTCAAATAATTATGTTCAGTTATGCACTCAATACTTGGTCGGGAATCCTTTTTCAGAAATGACTGCTTCAATGCAGCGTGGCATTGAGGCAATCAGCCTGTGGCACTGCTCAGGTGTTATGGAGGCCCAGGATGCTTCGATAGCAGCCTTAAGCTCATCCAGAGTGTTGAGTCTTGCGTCTCTCAACTTTCTCTTCACAATATCCCACAGATTCTCTATGGGGTTCAGGTCAGGTCAGGAGAGTTGGCAGGCCAATTGAGCACAGTAATACCATGGTCAGTAAACCATTTACCAGTGGTTTTGGCACTGTGAGCAGGTGCCAGGTCGTGCTGAAAAATGACATCTTCATCTCCATAAAGCTTTTCAGCAGATGGAAGCATGAACCCACTTTTGACCCAGAAACAGCGGCACAAGCGCCTGACCTGGGCTACAGAGAAGCAGCACTGGACTGTTGCTCAGTGGTCCAAAGTGAATGAAAGCAACTTTTACATGTCATTCGGAAATCAAGTTGCCAGAGTCGGAAGGAAGACTGGGGACTCGGGGACAGGGAAATGCCAAAATGCCTGAAGTCCAGTGTCAAGTACCCACAGTCAGTGATGGTCTGGGGTGCCATGTCAGCTGCTGGTGGTGGTCCACGGTGTTTTATCAAGGGCAGGGTCAATGCAGCTAGCTATCAGGAGATTTTGGAGCACTTCATGCTTCCTTCCCTGAAAAGCTTTATGGAGATGAAGATTTCATTTTTCAGCACGACCTGGCACCTGCTCACAGTGCCAAAACCACTGGTAAATGGTTTACTGACCATGGTATTACTGTGCTCAATTGGCCTGCCAACTCTCCTGACCTGAACCCCATAGAGAATCTGTGCGATATTGTGCAGAGAAAGTTGAGAGACGCAAGACCCAACACTCTAGATGAGCTTAAGGCTGCTATCGAAGCATCCTGGGCCTCCATAACACCTGAGCAGTGCCACAGGCTGATTGCCTCCATGCCACGCCGCATTGAAGCAGTCATTTCTGCAAAAGGATTCCCGACCAAGTATTGAGTGCATAACTGAACATAATTATTTGAAGGTTGACTTTTTTTGTTTTAAAAACACCTTTCTTTTATTGGTCGGATGAAATATGCTAATTTTTTG
This sequence comes from Hyperolius riggenbachi, assembly GCF_040937935.1. Classification (NCBI taxonomy): domain Eukaryota; kingdom Metazoa; phylum Chordata; class Amphibia; order Anura; family Hyperoliidae; genus Hyperolius; species Hyperolius riggenbachi. The sequence continues at coordinate 502,610,616 of NC_090648.1, forward strand.
AGATAGGAATTTGGGGTTTTCGTGAGCTGTATGCCAAAATCATCAATATTAAAACAATAAAAGGCTTGAACTACTTCAGTTGTGTGTATTTGAATCTAAAATATATGAAAGTCTAATGTTTATCAGTACACTACAGAAAATCATGAACTTTATCACAATATGCTAATTTTTTGAGAAGATCCTGTATATGGTAAAATACACAAGGGTGCTTCATCTCTGGTTCCCTTTAATACACTCAGTCCAGTTGCGGTTGAAATTTGATTTTTATGGTGACAATCCCACTTTAAGAAAAATTTGGCTGCAGTACAGGGCACAGGGGTACAGAGGAGACAGAAGTGACATGGGGGAGGGAGGGGATACTGAAGACACAAGGGAACACTGGAGGCACAGAGATGCAGAGATGGCGCAGTGTTTTGAATTATGGACAGATTCAGGTTATGAACAAACCTACAAGTCCCCGTCTCATTCGTTTAACGGGGACTATTTGTATTTACAGCAACAATAGAATAATCCCCAGAGGAACAGCAAGTCATGGGATTGGGTCAAGATATCCTATGAATATAAAACAAAAAAAACAAATCAAAGCTGGAACATGCCAGTAGAGATGATCAGATGCAATTAGTTCCTAGTTCATGCGGGATTATGTAAACTGTGTATGCAAATATATGCAGTTTGAACCAATCAACTTAAAGCGAACCAGAGACGAAAAAAACAACATTTATACATACCTGGAGCTTCCTCCAGACCCATCAGCCTAGATCGCGCCGACGCCACCGTCCTCGGCTGCCTCTGTCCGCCGGTACCGGGTCCAGTGATTTCGCCAGTCGACGCAAGCGCAGTGCGCTCCCTCCATACTGCACAGATGCATGCTTACAGAGCCGGAGGGAGCCCTTGTCCATGCGGAAGAATGGGCGCGTCCGGCGGAAGTGACGGGACCCAGTACCAGCGATAGAGGCAGCGGAGGACTGCGGCGTGGGAGCAATCCAAGCTTATGGGGCTGGAGGAAGCCCCAGGTATGTATAACATCTTGGTTTCATTTTTAACAAACGTTCGTCTCTGGTTCCCTTTAAACCTGGGTGGATCATAGTTCGTCAATTATCAAGCTGCATGCATTTGCATGCTAAATGTACATAAACCTGCATGAACTCAGAAATATTTGCATCTCATTGATCATCCCTACTTGTGAGGTCCTTGTCTGTCATGCTCATCCTGCGTTTACACATTATAACCAGTCGCTGAACTGGAACAGCCAGGTTTGCAGAAATACTAATTGGCATGTCTATCCCAAGTCATCGACAAAAGACGCTATAAGCTGATCAATGTAAGTCTATTACATCAACAATTGGCTTGTGTAAACTCCCAATAGTAGAGTAAATCCTGAACACTATATTTGTGACTGACCAAAGACGCTATAAGGACGACCATGGCGGCTAAAAGAACAATCCACCAAAGCCTGCAGTCACCACAGGTCAACTTTAACCTTTGGATAGTCTCGTTTTCCGCATTTCTCTACCTTTAAAGACGTCCCCATGACAATCAGCAGGTCCGCCCTGGGAAAGTCCGTTGAAAATTTGTCGAATCTCTTCGGAAGATCTTCCCCGAAAAAGACTATGTCGGGCTTGACGACGCCATGGCAGATTGTACAGCGTGGAGACTTGCCGCTCATGATGCAGTCCTGTATGCAGAGGAGGAAGCATGAACAAGCTGCGGCCAGTGACAGCAAGCGCCAGAATATTTCCATCCCAAATAATTTTACTGGGTTTTCATACTAACATATACTGTATTTTTCAGCATACAAGATGAACTTTTTCTCCCCCACAAATGGGAAGAAAAGTGTCCGTGTCTTGTATGCCAAATACAGGGAGTCCCCCGATTTAAAGGGACTCCCTGACATGGGGATACAAAGAATATACATACCTGGTGCTTCCTCCAGCCCCCTTCTGGCCTGATCACTCCCTCACCACCATCCTCCTGGTTCCTCTGCAATTGGTCCTGGAAAGTCCTACGGTTCGGGGCCAACTGCACATGCACGTCCAGGCTGCACGCTAGTCTTGCTCGCGCCACTGGGAGAGTTCTGCACCTGCGCAGTAGAACGTAAAATACTTCTGGCAACGTGAGCGAGACGAGGGAGTGAGTGTGGCCGTACTGCGCGACTTACCGGGGCCAGTTCACTAACCAGGCGGCTTTAGCCTGGCAGCTCTGCTGATCTGTTTGGCTTCTAAATCACACACCTGAAACAAGCATGGGGCTTATCCAGACCTCTAATCTAATCTGTATTTTTGTTCAAGGTCTATGGCTAAAAGTATTAAGGCGCGTACACACGCCAGACTTTTTTCAAACTACGGGTCGTAAGACCCCACCCATGGGGTGGTCATTCTGATGACTGTTCCACGTGAGTACAGGCTGTCAGACTGATTCGCTTGCATGGTTTACAAGGAAATAAATAGGTCAGCCTCCATATTCCTCTTACATCAGGTGTGCTTTAATGATTACCAGTATTCAAACTGTTTCACTCTCCTATCACCCACCCACTGACATTTCAGCTGTCCCCTCCCCTGCTTACCCCCCCCCCCCCCCGGGCTTTCCCCTGCTTACCACCAGACACTGCAGTTGTCCCTCCCCTGCTTATCCCCAGACACTGCAGTTGTCCCTCCCCTGCTTACCCCCAGACACTGCAGTTGTCCCTCCCCTGCTTACCCCCAGACACTGCAGTTGTCCCTCCCCTGCTTACCACCAGACGCTGCAGTTGTCCCTCCCCTGCTTACCACCAGACACTGCAGTTGTCCCTCCCCTGCTTACCACCAGACACTGCAGTTGTCCCTCCCCTGCTTACCACCAGACACTGCAGTTGTCCCTCCCCTGCTTACCACCAGACACTGCAGTTGTCCCTCCCCTGCTTACCACCAGACACTGCAGTTGTCCCTCCCCTGCTTACCACCAGACACTGCAGTTGTCCCTCCCCTGCTTACCACCAGACACTGGCTGTCCCCTTCCTGGCTTTTACCTCTGAAACTATTCCCACTAGAGTGGAACTAATGTACTGATGTGTCTGCTCTGAAATAAGAGTATTGCATATATTCAGAATTTATGCAAACAAGCCAGCCAGCACTGAGAGACGCCATTGTAGGAAAAGGATAGAAGCCAGGACTCACCCGAGCCTCCTTTGCAGGGAACGGGGTGTAACACAGATGACAGGAGGCAGATGAGAAGGTTCCATGAGCTTCAACGAGCTTCTTTGCTGGGATTCCCACCACTAGGAAAGAAAATACATTAAAGAGGTACTGCAGTAAAAATAAATGAATAAAATTGTTTTTACAATATTCATTATAAATTAATTTTCAGAATTTGCCCATTGTAAAAATCTTTCCTCTCTCTGATTTACATTCTGAAATATATCACGGGGTGACAGCTTTAGTCCGGATAGGTGCAGCGCTGGTTTTTGAGAATTCTGAACAGGGACGGATCTGGGGGACGGGGGGGGGGGGTGGGGGGGGGGGCGCAAGCGGGTATCTTGCCCCAGGCGCAGTTTGTTGAATTCTTAAAAAGGCGGCAAAATTTGGATGGGGAATGGCAGTTTAGGTGCCAAAACCTGACCTTGCCCCAGGCGCAACTTGGTCTACATCCGTTCCTGATTCTGAATAAAGTACAAAATATACCTGGTCTCTCAGAATGCTTTGGGAGGAGAATCCCACATAGCTGACCATCCCTAGTTGTGGGGAATTTGGGCAGTCATTTTTGAGCTTAGGAAACAGCTTAGAGATTCTGTATTGTTAAAATCGCACAAAAGTAAACATACCAGTGCGTTAGGGGACATCTATTACCCTCTGTCACAATTGCGCCGCTCCTCGCCGCATTAAAAGTGGTTAAAAACAGTTTTAAAAAGTTTGTTTATAAACAAACAAAATGGCCACCAAAACAGAAAGAAGGTTGATGTACAGTATGTCCACACATAGAAAATACATCCATACACAAGCAGGCTGTATAAAGCATTCCTTTTGAATCTCAAGAGATCATTTGTGTGTTTCTTTCCCCCTGCATCTCTTATGCACTGAAGTTTCAGGCTGCTGGTTTCTTCCTGCAAACAGCTCTGCCTGTGTCTGTAATTCTTCAGTATGTGAAAGGCCAGCCAGCTCAGAGGACGATTTATCCAGTTTGTAAAAGATGAGAGAAGCTGCTCTAATCTAAATAACACAGGCAGTGTGCATAGAGGGGCCTGGAGGGGGGAGTGCATAGCAGAACCACAACACTGAAGAACTTGGCAGCCTTCCAGACACAGGCCGACAAGTCTGACAGGGGAAAGATACATTGATTTATTACAGAGACTGATAGTAGAAAGTGCTGCAGTAAGCTAGAACACATTAGAATAGCTTTTGGAACTTGTAGGATGATAAAAAACAGGATGCAATTTTTGTTACGGAGTCTCTTTAAGGGCCCCTTTCCACTGCATTTTTGATGTGCTTTTCTCTGATTAGCAAGTTTTGGTCTTGATTTTTGAAGATAGATACTAGTGGTTAAATAAAATCAAAAACCGCAAAAGCATTTCTATGCATTTTTCATGCATTTCTATACTTTACATCAAAACGCATCATAATTGCACAGACATGAGTTTGTGGGTTTGTTTTTTAAATCGGAACGCAGCAGTGGAAAAGGCCGCCCAAGATTCTTATTTTAAACAGGCTGCACTAAGAATCAGCAAACGCATGCGTTTTTGGCAAAAACGCAGCTAGTGGAAAAGGGCCCTTAGACATTTCTAGAGTCTTAAATGTCAGGTTTTCAATTATCAGAAATTAATAGAGATGTATTAATTGAATAAAACAATGTCCTTTAAAAATATAGCCTTATAGGATTGCATGGTCTATTATAGATATTAGCAAGTGTATCCTTATTTATATTATATATGCATGCATGCTTGATTCATTATATGGATTGCAAGAAATGGATCTTTTATATAAGAATAAAACCTGTGTAGTCAATTTAAGCTGAGTAGTGAAATCCAGAGGAAATGGTTTAGTGACAGACTGCTGAATCAGAAAGATTTTCCTCTGTCTGAAGAATGTTTACTGGAGTAATAATTCTTAATCTTTAGGAAAAATCTTAAAAGTTGACTTTGTCTTGGACAATATTGAAGCCCGGTGTCCTTGTTTACAGTCCAAGGTACAAGCTGGCCAGAGACAGCTTTGAGTTACAAGGTGAAGATTCTGATATAGAATTTCTTATAATCTTATCAGGAATTCTATGTATGTCATTATATATATAGCATGTCATATATAGTAATGTAATAAGCATTATCCTATATTTTATATAGTTAAGTGGATAGTATATGGGGATATATATTTAAATATATATATCCGCTTATGCTCAATTCCAACTGTTTTCCCCAGAGAAGGTTTTCTACAGAACTTGCATATGTGTTCTAGTTATAAATCATTAACTCTGTAGCTAGCCACACTCAAGAGCCATATTTGCTGGGATAAACATTCTTGGATTATAAATGGTTGTTCTCAAACAGAGTCATAACTTATTGTTGACCAGCTGAATTTGCCCAAAGAGCTAGTCTTGACCAGTTTTATGTGTTAGGTTGGTTTCACACCAGGACGTTGCGTTAGGGGCACGTTATGCGACCATAACGTCCCCTAAAACGTAACGCCTGGTGCTCTCTGGTGTGGACGTCTGAGTGAGCCGCGTTGTGCAGCTCACTCTGGCGTCCGTGATGCCGTGATGCGCACTCTTGGACGCATGCGGCATCACGTGGTCCCGCCCGGCCAATCGCCGCACAGAGCGGCCGCTCCAGGAAGTAAACACTGCACGTCACTGAGTGCAGTGACTATTAATTAGCCATGTGCCTGGCCGCTCTCCGCTCCTCCCCAACGTTACAGCGCATGTGAAAGCAGTCTAACGCGGCTCTGCTGCTTATAAAGTACTGCATGCAGTACGTTGTGTAATGGCGCAGCGTTACTGAGTAACGCAACGTGGGCACTGAACAGTCCATTGATTTTTCATTGCTGTGCGGTGGGCTGCGTTACAGACTGCTCTAACTTGTGCCTGTAACGTCTCACTGTGAAACCAGCCTTAAAGAATTAAAAGAAAAAGGAACCTTTAATGAATTGTCAACATAGCGTTGAACATGGTAACAGGTTATGCTTTTATTTTTGAATATTATATCATACGAGTGTGCCCCCTGCTGGAGGAAATTACACATTCAGAAATAATGTCACACGATTTATATAAAGCTGATAGTTAAATGAGCTAAATAGAAATTTGAAAGAATATGCCCACCAACTCCAATTGGATCTTAGTTAATCCGTGGAGATTGGAATATTGATAAGAGGAAACAAATAATGAGTGCATAGGACACGCGGGAAACAATCTCCTATGAAAGACACACACTCAACCTCTGAAAGAAGGGATCCCAGACTCACGCCCTACCAGCCTTGAGGCCACTCCCAGATCGGGTTAGCAGTGCAGGCCTGGCAAGATTCCTGATTTCATTTTATTGGTAACTATACATTTTCAATTATAATCAAAGCCAACTAGATTAGGGGCTTGGATTTTCAATGATTCTATACCTAGTATAGCATACCCTGAACATGTGACCTTCCTGGAACTGCAACTAGGAATATCAGTGTTTTATTTTTCTCTACTTTTTTTTATCAACCACCTTAGCGGTATGGACGAGCTCAGCTCGTCCATTACCGCCAGAGGGTGCCGCTCAGGCCCTGCTGGGCCGATTTTGATAAAATAAAGAGCAGCACACGCAGCCGGCACTTTGCCAGCCGCGTGTGCTGCCTGATCGCCGCCGCTCTGTGGCGATCCGCCGCGAGCAGCGGCGAAAGAGGGTCCCCCCAGCCGCCTGAGCCCTGCGCAGCCGGAACAAATAGTTCCAGCCAGCGCTAAGGGCTGGATCGGAGGCGGCTGACGTCCATGACGTCACTCCGCTCGTCGCCATGGCGACGAGGAAAGCCAAACAAGGAAGGCTGCTCATTGCAGCCTTCCTTGTTACTTATGCTTGCCGGAGGCGATCAGAACGCCTCCGGAGCACCCTCTAGTGGGCTTTCATGCAGCCAACTTTTAGTTGGCTGCATGAAATAGTTTTTCTTTAATTAAAAAAAAACCCTCCCGCAGCCGCCCTGGCGATCTCAATAGAACGCCAGGGTGGTTAATGTAAGTTTTTCCTCCAAGCTTACAACTTGTTAGAGGGAGAAAAGATTGGTTGACATTTAAAGAGACATTGAAGCGAAAAAAAAAAAATATGATATAATGAATTGGTTGTGTACTATGAATAATTACTAGATGGACATATGTCTTTTTTCAACCAAAATAACTATGTAACTATGTAAGATTAGCAACAAAGAAAATATTCTCATATTTTTATTTTCAGGTATATAGTGTTTTTTTCTAACATTGCATCATTCTCTAATATGTGCAGATTACACAACACTCAGCATTCAAAATGATTCTTTCAGAGCAGTCTGTGAACTAATGACCTCTCCTCTGGCAGAGAAAAAGAAAACTGTTCACTTACAGTTGAGATAATAAAAGTCAGAAGACAGCCCTCTCCACAACTTTGAAAGTCGTAGAGATTAATGGCTTTTTTTGCATAGAGAGAACTGGAGTTTAACTCTTCCTGTACTGGAAACAATTAGACTGATGTATCTGATCTTAATGTTTTATTTCTTAGCTGTGCTACACATACAAATCAAAATATAATTTTTTTTTCGCTTCAGTGTCTCTTTAAAGGTTTCATTTACAGATCATGTCATAATTGGATAATTTTATATATTTTGTACATTGTACAGCGCCACGGAATATGTTGGCGCTTTATAAATTAATAATAATACTAATATTTAATATTTTTCCTTTGATTTAAAATCAGATTTTTATAAAATAAGTGTTTACAGATCAGTAAACATTAAACTTGTTTTATATATTGAGGTTTTTAGACCAGATAGATCTTCCATATTTTTTCCCTCGTTAGATTGTGCATTACACTCAAAGCCTTGCAACTAAGATACAATGGCCTCAATTCACTAAGCTTATCTCCTGTCTTTAATAACTCTTCTAGAGTTGTTACCATGGTGATAAGGCATGTAGTATTCAGGAAACATTTTACCTCAGGCAAGCCTAAAGTTAACTCTTCTGTCTTTAAATTAACTCTCCAATCCTTAAAATAACTCCAGAGTTAAAGACAGGCTGTTAATTAACTGCGTGTGAAAATAACTACAGAGGAGGTAAATTAACTACAGGAGAGGTAACTTAAGGAATGAAGAGGTAAGATAACTCTCTCACGTGTGGAGGTAAGTTTTCTCTTGCTTTATTATCTCTAGCATGATCTTAGTGAATTGAGGCCAATGTCTGCCATCTTGTGTTTGCACAGCCTATTGTGATTGATTGATTTTATTGGTTAATATCTGTGGTCAAATTTACTCTGAAGTGTATGTGGTCAAATTTACTCTGAAGTGTATAGTCAGCTTATACCGAGAAGTACCTTGTGGTTATTGTTTGATTCGTATTTGATTTGTAATCATTTTGACAACTTTTATATATTAAATTAATTTTAAAAGTGGAGTTGTCCTAAATTTTCACTCTTTGTACCAGTAGCTTGAGAAACTTGCTATAAAAACTTAAAGAGAATCTGTACTCTAATATTCTTACACTAAAAAGCATACCATTCTATTCCTTATTTTCTCCTGTGCCCCTCTGTGCTGTTTCTGCCACTCTCTGCTGCAATCCTGGCTTGTAATTAACAGTTTTAGGCAGTGTTTACAAACAAACTAACCAGCTTCTAATAGGCTCAGCTAAGCAGAGTGTGTGAGTCATTGTGTGAGTGTGCAGGGGGCCTGCAGAGGGTCTGTATCGCTTCTACCAATCACAAGCAGCCCTGCACATTCCACACAATCAAGCCTTAGCCCGACAAACAGGACAGAGGAAAGATACATTGATTTATTAAAGAGACAGTGCAGTTAGGAAAGACTGCAGTAAGCCAGAGCAGATTAGAACAGGCATAGGAACTTATAGGATAGAACAACTAAGGCTGAAAAATTTGTTACGGAGTCTCTTTAAGGCTGGGCGTTTTAATGTAATAAGACTCCTCCCATTATTTTTGTAGGAGGCCGTTTTTGATTTTTTTAAAATATGGTTATAGTTTATATAATCGTATAAACACCAAAGTCTTGTCTGAAGTTTCAGAATTAGGAGGAGTAGTTTACAGGCACGTTAGTGCACTGTGATAGATTTTGAGGGTCCTGCTCTTACTTCGTTCCAGGCCATCGATGTTCTGTGTGTAGCAGCGAAGCAGCAGGCCTTTCTCATGGAGCAGCCGCAGGAAGTAGTGAATGACGTTGGGCTTGAATTTCCCAGGGTACAGCTCTTTGGCCAGTGCAAAGAAAGGTCTCGGGTTGTAGGTGAAGTAATCGATGTCGAAGATGGCTTCTGGGTAGGGCACATGGTACTTCTTGAGGTTGGCGTAGAGACCCGAGCCCGGTGTCCTGCCAAAAAAGGAACCAAAATCCATCTTAGTCAAAAGGTGAATGGGAAACTACGGGCAAAACTGAATTTTAGCGTTTGAATATGGAGGCCATCTGTAGAAGAAAATCACCCTAAGGATTTCTGTGATTGTAAAAATGTTAGGGCCTCTGTGCCAAATACTGCAGCAGACCCATGGTACTGCCTGGTCTCCTATCCATACAAAGAGAATTAACCGCCTGAGTAATTTTGCAAATGTCTAAATATTCCCCAAAACAGAAGCGTTAAAGCGGACCTGAACTCAGAACTTCCCTTCTGCTCTGAAAGAAAAACAGCAGCGTAATAACTTTTAAAAATTAATCATCTTTGTTACAGCTTATAGAGCTCTTACTGAGATTCTGCAGAGTGGTTACCTCCTGGTATCCTGGGAGCACAGAAAGGGTTAACCTGCGTTTACATATTAGCTCACAACTCCGCAGACAGCTGACAGCTCAAATTACACTGGCTCATTTCATGCAAAGGAGAAAGAATTAAGACAGGCTGTTCTCTTTAAAGAGAACCAGAGGTGTGTTTGAAGAATGTTATCTGCATACAGAGGCTGGATCTGCCTATACAGCCCAGCCTCTGTTGCTATCCCAAACCCCCCTAAGGTCCCCCTGCCCTCTGCAATCAGACATAAATCACAGCCAAGCGGTGCTGGCTGTGTTTACATCTGTAGTGTCAGTCTTGGCTGATCCCCGCCTCCTGCAGAGCTCCGGTCCCTGAACCTCCCCCCCCCCCTTCCCTCCAATCAGCGGGGAGGGAAGGGACACAGGCGGGGACCGGAGCAGGGAAAGCAGCAGACTGACACTATGGAGATAAACACAGCCTGCTGCGACACGCTGTGTGTTGACAGCGAGGCTGTGATTTATGAGGGATTGCAGAGTGCACGGGGGACCTTAGGGGGGTTTGGGATAGCAACAGAGGCTGGGCTGTATAGGCAGACCCAGCCTCTGTATGCAGATAACATTCTTCAAACCCACCTCGGGTTCTCTTTAAAACACACTTTTAGACTATGGCAAGATTTGATTTTGAGCTCCTCTGAGGACAGTCAGTGACATGACTATGTACTCTAAAGTGCTGCAGAACAGGTCAGTGCTAAATTAATACAAAATATGGTAGCACATTAAATTATAAACATACAATAAATGCAGTTCTCAGCACTTCATAGGAAAAAAAAAATACATCATACATTTTATTCTAAATTCTATGCAGGCTGCACCATATAAAATTGATTTGCATTCACAATGATTTCTGCCTAAGACGTTGGCGTTCCGCCACGCTACCCACCTGAAATCAGGTATTCCACTTGGCGTGCTTATCCCAGCTCCGACCATAACTATTATTTTTCTACAACGGTTCTTCAAAATGAGATGAGCAATATCGGCCAGAGAGTTACATCTCAGGGGGGACTGTGGACTTTTTGTTTCAGGTTGTTTTTGGCTCAGATTCAGTTTAGGTAGCAGAGGTTTCCTAGAGAAACAGAGGTTGTAATTAAAGAACGTTCAATATTAAAAACTCCAAAACAACCCGTTGTCACATGCCCCCTGGTGGCCAGACTGCACAATACCTTCCAAAATATTTCAGCCCACAGACTGTCCAACCTCTGGACACAAATCGATGAGCTAAAACCATTGGAATTTTGGCAGCAGACAGGCTAGAAGGAAATGGTAAAGAATCCCACCCAGAGCGATTCTTAGACCTGCAAATAAAGATTAACAGGCTATTCTGGCTAACACTTCTCTGTAGCGAATCTTCAGAATGCGCGGTTGCGTTTCGGATGGCTAAAACATGGTGTAGCTAGGCAACAAATGACTTGAGGTCTTTTATTATAAATGCAATATACAAAAAAAAAATCATTAAAAGTAACAATTCTAGAGACAAGAGTAGCTCAATGTAAACATAAAAAATGGAAAGAAACAAGCAAAACGGCATACTTAGAGTTCAGGTGGAAAGGTCCTTGTTGGGAAAGGAAGTGAAGTACCTTTGTTTAAAGCAGTAGGATCAGCCATACTATGCCAGGGAAAAAAAACACATATATAAGTAGATAAATACTTGATCTACTTACATAACACATGTATTGTACTGTCCACATTTTGATTTCAGTGAATGTTATATAGTAAATTACGAGAATTCTGTTTCTGGTGGAGGCCATGTCTTTTGCCCACAGTTAAGGCTAACTCGTGATGTCATTTCTGCCCTTTACTTTTTTTCTTGTCTCCTCCAATCGCTGAGTCACCTCACCCTTGCTTGTAAGCACAAGTGAGTAGGGGATTAGGTTTCAGATAAGAAGCTGGCAGGGAAATAAAGGGAAGAGGAGGAATAGATTATAGATAAAAAGAACCCACAGCATGCAATTCTTTGGCACGACTACTAAAGGGCCAGTGTTCCTTAAGTGTGTGATAACTCCAAATCATAACAGCAGAAAACGTTTTGAAAGTTTTGAATGAAGGATTAGCATCTTTATCACTTAATACACTCAGACCAGTTGCTGTTGAAATTTGATTTTTATGGTGACGATACAGCTTTAAGGAGTCAGGGGACTCAGCATCAAAGTCCAAACAGGATGGATGCCAGCATGTCCTCAAGCTGCCAATATGTAATCCGGATGATGTTCAAAGTGGAGGACATGGATTTTGGGTCCTCTGCCCTGGTTATACTCCTGACACAGTAAGAAGGAGTGAGGGCAGGGACCACACACCCCTTGGAACCTGAGATAAGCCACCCCCCTTCTCATGGAAAAAACATATCCAGGCACAATGCCTCTAGTTAGGACATTAAAGTTATTAAGGAAAGGGAGGTGCTGAAGGGGGTGTGGCCAGAAAACAGCAAAAATCTATTAACCCTTTGCACTCTCGCATGCAAATGTTCAAACAAATGCAATCACTGATTTCTTGTTACTGACCCCTGTGGCTAGGGTTTTAATTCAGTGCACTCCCTCCTCCCCCTGTATGTTTGTCAGCATGCACACAGCTTATGCTGGTGTATGTGGATGGTGCGCATGGATACATTACGTTAGCTCCCTTGTGCGATTGGTAAGATGCACTGTCCCAGGAGAGGACGTCAGGATGTGTGCTCCCAATCCCTAGATAGGTTTGATGCAATGAATGTTTGCATGTCTGCACTATGCATGTTACAAGGCCAGAGTTAGGACACCTATGTTTACCTGGGTACTTCTGCGCAGTATAGGTGACTAAGCATAAGAATGCATTCTTCTGTGACTTAACTTAGCTTTTAACTTAGCTGTAGGGATAACAGTGGTGCCTGGATGAGTGAATCTGTGAATGCATTTGTTTGAACATTTGCATGTGAGAGTGCGAAGGGTTAATAGATTTTCCCCTTCTCATGGAGACAAAACCATATCTCCCAGAACCGTACAGGTTAGGGCAGATTTAATATTTTCAGGTCAGTCAGGATTTATCCAGCACAAAGATACCAAACACAAGGGGTAGGACCCCTGCGGTATCAGATTACTTTGGACCTGGCTTATTGACGGTCCATAAGTCAGATTGGTCTGGAATCTTCTCAGTACCAGTGCCAGGCATGGCCTGACACACTCTGCGAGTTTGAAGGGCCTGCCAGCTTTGCAACACAGGAAATATGACAAATATAGCAGTTTATGGATTATCCTATAAATAACAGTTCACCAGAATTTCATAGCTCCCAGATAGAGCGATTGCTGGTCCTCTGAACTCCTCAGTTCACGGCTACGTGACCACTCTTGCTTGGTAATGGTGCCACATCGGCTGCACTACGGCCCGCTTTATGAGCTTGTTACCTCGGAAGTGTGGAGACCTGATTTATGGGGGCCCTAAACACAGCTGAGTGCTTGGGGAGCTTTTCTGAACACAGGAAGGTGCCTTAATGACGCATGCCATTCTAAACGCTGCAATGAACTGCGCAATCTAACCAGGAAGCGATCAGAAAACAGACTGCACGGATCTTGCCGAAACGCCTGCGCTTCTCACAGCTGGCAGTGACATCTATATATCCTCAAATATAAGGCAACTCCAATAACCTGGAATTTTTTTTATTGACTCAAGTATAAGTCTACCCAGCAAAGTTAGTGGCTGCAGTTGGGGCTCAGGAGGGATTAATGACTGCACTGCATACAGTATTGCAGCCATTAACCCCTCCTGTCCCTCAAGTGCAGCCAATACCTCCTCCAGGCCTGCCAAGTGCTGCAATTATTCACTCCCTTTTATGCAGCCCAGTATTTCCCCCCGGCCCCTTGTTAACTGTGGCCAGGATATACAGACCTGTGTTTTCTTGCCAATTCCTTTATCAAGAAAGTGTCACTTACCACTGTACGCAAATGGGAATGTCACTAATTGTACACACATTACTCTGTTGCTTGGGACTCGTGTATAAGCCGACCCCAATACTAAAGCAGAGTCCAACCTACATTTCTAGACCTAGTCTAGTATATATGGTACATCAAATCGTTCTATAGATGGCGCAGTAGTTATGTGCTTGCTTTCATTTGCTGCTGTTTTCTCTGTTGTCCCTGTGTATATCTCTCTTGTTCCGGTCACCACGCAGTTATACTTTTATATGCAAGCTGTGTGTTATCCTTGATTACTGAGGTAATTTGCTCTCCCGTGTAGGCATCGCTATAGACAAGCATCCGTTCATTTACATGGAAAGGTTTACCAATTCAAAACTGAATGAGGCAGGAAACACACTTCTTACATTCACCTGCGTTTGGCTGCATAGCAGAAAAACGCATGCAAATTTGCATACTAAAAAAAATAAATGTGCACTTAGCTGAGCTTCAGGAGTGGATGAATGATAACTGGCTAAAACTAAATGCTGAAACCACTGAGGTTCTTGTTATCGTATTCGGCGCTCAACAGTAAAGCAGCCCCAGTCTCAAGCAGCACCACTAAGTATAGGAAGCTCAGACCTGAACAGCTCAGACTGTGCGCAGCACCACTAAGGATAGGAAGCTCAGACCTGAACAGCTCAGACTGTGTGCAGCACCACTAAGGATAGGAAGCTCAGACCTGAACAGCTCAGACTGTGTGCGCAGCACCACTAAGGACAGGGTGCTCAGACCTGAACAGCTCAGACTGTGTGCAGCACCACTAAGGATAGGAAGCTCAGACCTGAACAGCTCAGACTGTGTGCGCAGCACCACTAAGGACAGGGTGCTCAGACCTGAACAGCTCAGACTGTGTGCAGCACCACTAAGGATAGGAAGCTCAGACCTGAACAGCTCAGACTGTGTGCAGCACCACTAAGGATAGGGTGCTCAGACCTGCACAGCTCAGACTGTGTGCAGCCCCACTAAGAATAGGAAGCTCAGACCTGAACAGCTCAGACTGTGTGCAGCACCACTAAGGATAGGAAGCTCAGACTGTGTGCAGCACCACTAAGGATAGGAAATCCGACCTGCACAGCTCAGACTGTGTGCAGCACCACTAAGAATAGGAAGCTCAGACCTGAACAGCTCAGACTTTGTGCACAGCAAGGGTGTACTGACTGATGGGGAGATCAAAGGGATCCTCATACCGGGGGGCTTGCTCCTGCCCCCTTCAGAGCTTTGGCTTCCTCACGTCCTCCCGAAATGCCACTAGGGTCCTTTGAAGACTCAAGTTGGCGCATGAACATTCCGGCTGCACAAATGCCACCATTGTGCTCTCAGACGAGCCACGATTGCGCAGAACACCCCGACTGGAGAAAATTCAGAGGACCCAAGCAGCGGATCGAGGTGGCCCTGGAGAACTGCGAGGGAACCAAAGGACTGAAGGAAGCCCAAAGTATGTATCAGTGTTCCCTCCCCCCCACCGTCTCCGGTTCCCTTTAATATTCAGGAATCAAATCTTAGCTGTTGTGAAACATTCCTTTTTTCACCTACGGAACATTGCAAGGATTAAACACCTCATACCTCCAAGCAGATCTTCCAACCCCAGTTCAGGCCTTCCTTACATCAAGCCTGGACTATTGCAATGCCCTCTATGCAAGTCTTCCAAACCAAGACCTACACCGCCTGCAGCTAGAACAGAATGCCGCCACAAGGCTGTGAAAGGACATTCGAGTTGAAAATAAACGAATAAAATAAACTATTGTTTCCATCTTCCTTTTCCTAAAAATGACTTAAGATATTCCACAGTTTTATTGTATGTTTAAATCTACTTTTTAAGTTTCACCTGTTTTATTGTTTTTGCTCAATGACATTCATTGAAGTATGTCAGAGGTAAAATCTATGAACTAATGACCATTTTTATCTTTTTCCTGCTCTCAGAAGCCATTTTCTGCTAGGAAAAGGTTTTATAGTTGGAATTTCCTATCAGTGAGGATCACACTGTAGTCACTTCCTGTCAGGACTGAGGCAGCCACTTACATATCTGATATTTAACTTTTTCAGAGGGGGAAAAAAAAAAAAAAAAAAAAAAAAAAGGGAACACAGCCTAGTTATTTGTGTGCTAGGCACTGTACATACACCTGTCTATCTCATGCCATAGGTCACCTCGGGTATCCTTTAACTAGCCAACCCCGCCATTACCACATAACACCAACCCTTCACTTACCTATATAATGGAGAATTCTGTTTATGATTGGAATATTGACTTTCAAATCCTTGCACAATACACAATGGGTCCGATACCTGAAGAATTTGTTGCAACTGCCTTACACCCCCCCAAAATCTTAGATGAAAAAAGGATCTAATACCTTAATCACCCCCAGAGTCCATCTCAAAACTTTTGGAGACAAAGCATTCAGTCATGCTGCTCCTACACTTTGGAACTCCTTGCCACACCCAATCAGGACATCTCCATCCCCAGACGTGCTGGATATTGGTTTGACATATGTTTCAGTGGAATAGCAATTCAAGAATATCGGTGAGATCTTACCCTCCACTTGTCCGCCATTCAATAGATCCTTTGGCTTGGTTGGTTTTAGTAGGACTTTTTTCCACGGAGGATTGCGATGAGCCAGTGCTGTGCAAACAAAAATCGGAGATCAACAAAAGTGTAAACACAGATAATTATTCTCCAGTCCAAACTTTATTTTGAGGCACCTTTTTACAATTAAAGGACACCGGAGGAGAAAATAAACTAATGAAAAACTATTGTATCCATATTCCTTCTCCTAAATGACTAAGATATTCCACAGTTTTATTTTAGGTTTAAATCTACTTTTTAAGTTTTAACCGTTTTTATTGTTTTTGCTCAATGACACATTCATTAAAGTATGCCAGAGCTAAAAATCTATGAACTATTGACCCTTTATCTCTTTCCTGATGTCCTGATTTCCTGCAAGAAAAGTGTTTTATATTTTGAATTTCTTATCAGTGAGGGTCACACTGTAGTCACTTCCTGTCTCAGTCAGGACTGAGTCAGCTTCTTACATGCCTGATGTTTAACTCTTTCAGGCAGAGAAAAAAAACAAAACAAAAAAAAACCCAAAAAAAAAAAAAAAAACCACAGCCTAGTTATTTGTGTGCTTGGCACTGTACATACCCATGTCTATCTCGTCATGTCACCTCGGGTATCCTTTAATGCATTCCAATCTTTGAACGGACCTATCCCTACATTGAACATTGAACATTGCTTGGTTAGCTTTATACTACTCTGAGCATTCAGGCAGGAATTAGAGCGTAGGGCAGAATATGGGAAGTACAGTTATCAGGTATAAATTAAAAACTAGCTACAGTATAAATTAGTTATAGTAAACTCCAGGTCCCGGCCAAGCCACATTATAAGAATACGAGTGTAACACCTGGTATAGTAAACCCTGAGATAATGGAACTTCTTTTACAGTGAACCTTTTGGGCCCCTGCGGTATTTTGTATCCCGGCTATAGTGGAAAGTGGACAGAGTCCTGCGGTATTCTGTATCCCGGCTATAGTGGAAAGTGCGCAGGCTCATGCGTCATACATCAGTCGGAGCTGTAGTCAGTGGGCAGGCTGGTAGCAAATTGTAGCCTACTTGCCATTTGCATGCTACTCTGGGCCGACGAGGGTTACCTCAAAAGCACCAGCCAGTGGGACCTATGCTTCCTGTGTGAGCTGCTGCCTGATCACTGAGGTATTGCATGTCATCTGTGACTTGCTTACGCATGGCTGCAATGCTATAGTATCATCCAGGCTGCACAGAAATGTGTAGCACACTATCAGGGCCAGTCTCCACTATACCTCGGCGAATCTGTATAAGGAAAAAATAAATAAAAAAAAACCTGAGGATTCGTACACAAATTTATTATGTAATTTTACTGTTGCTATTACTATTGCCTTCCACATGCGTAAACGTGTACGCGAAAATGCATATGCGATGCATTAATGCGAAACCACTTAAACCGTGCAGAAAATAGTTTTTTTCACCTGCGGGGGTAAGTGAATTTCTCCTGTAATGGAATCAGGCCCATTGACTGTATAGGTCATGCGAACCTGCATGCAGATTTGCGTTAATGGAAACGAGCTCTCAGTGCTGTATCTGCATTAAATGGTAAGACCTATGCTTCCTGTGTTGTGCGATTATTGCATGCACATCCCTGGCCACTAATGATCCAATCTTTTTCATCCAATTTTACCAAATCTATGTAGCAGAAGGTTAAACAGAATAGATTGAATGGATAATTTAGGCAGCTCTCATATATTACATAGAAATGGTAAGATTGGTTGAAAAAGATTGGATCATTAGTGGTCTCTATGCAGTGTGATCTAGCTTAGACACTAGCTTTCTTGCTTAAAGAGACACTGAAGCGGAAAAAAAATTATGATATTATGATTTGTATGTGTAGTACAGCTAAGAAATAAAACATTAAGATCAGATACATCAGTCTAATTGTTTCCAGTACAGGAAGAGTTAAGACACCCCAGTTATCTCTATGCAAAAAAAACATTAAGCTCTACGACTTTTAAAGTCGTGGAGAGGGCTGTTATCTGACTTTTATCTCAACTGTAAGTAAACAAATGTCTTTTTCTCTGCCAGAGGAGAGGTCATTAGTTCACAGACTGCTCTGAAAGAATCATTTTGAATGCTGAGTGTTGTGTAATCTGCACATATTAGAGAATGATGCAATGTTAGAAAAACACTATACACCTGAAAATAAAAATATGAGAATATTTTCTTTGCAGCTAATCTTCTAGTAATTGTTCATAGTACACAACCAATTCATTATATCATATATTTTTTTTCGCTTCAGTGTCTCTTTAAGTACTGATTCAGAGGGAAGTATAAAAAAAAAAAAAAAAAAAAGTGACTCCCGATTTATTTTATTTTTTTATAAGATACTGTACTATAGTATACTTTATGTGCTCAAGTATGACCATTTCTGATATAGTGAACTTCTGATATAGTAAAGCGCTTTGCCCATTCCTTGGAGTTTACTATAAAGGGATTCCACCGTATAATTAAAAATTGTAACAAACTATTCCCTCATTTCAGTGACCAGAAATACAATTTCTCTGCTCTACCCATGAGGTTTGTATCGCAGGTAACTGTCCATCTGCCTTGAGTTTTGAACCACAGCCGGGATCTTACCCTCCAGATGGTTGCTTCTCAGTGGATCCCTTGCTTTGGGCAGATTTTGTAGGAATTGTCCCCGCCCCTGAGGATCCATTCCTGTATCAGGGAGGAAATCCAGAGACAAGAATGTATTTTATGGCGATTCATGTTTAACATGGTCAATAAGTTTCGCAATCCATTCATGTTTACTTTAAATGGGAGATACCACTTCCAGCTTAGTTTTTATGTATATATAAAAATGCTGTCATTATGCAGTTTAACAGAAGTTGATAATTTGGAGAGTTCGTCTGCTGCCATTCACTGGATTAGTGCAGGTGTGGAAAATGTGCAGCAAAGTCTGTTCGGTGCAGCTAAGGAATCCAGCAGCAAAGTTTGTTGCTTAATCTTCTTTAAAAGAATACTGCGCTCCACTGGATTACCACACTCACAAAGTCAGGGGATCGCAATTACAGATAGGTTCACTCCACCTTGCACAACAATACTCGAATTATTCACTGCGCATACTTCAATCCCTGTAGAATCATAAAAAGCATATAGTGCCCAGTACTGTTTGTATCAGGCTAATGCTAACACCTCGTGACGCACACCTGGGGGTAGTGCCACCACCCTATGAGAGGAATGCAGGGAATGTAACAGGTCCCCCCTCTGTGCCCGCACTCACCGAAAGAGCGTCTTGCTCTATTGCATATCACACCATACTGCCTTGCCAGCCAAGGAGATTGAAGCAGATGATGAAGACGTATCCATTTATTAAAATACAGGCATCCAGCAGGCTTACAGTACAACGGACGCAAGTGCCAGCTCCACCGCGGATGATACAGAGCCACTCGCTCCTACTGCTTGTCCTGCTTCCGGGTGAAATGGAGGTGAATGGTGGAGGAATAGCTGAACCCCAGGGTGAGCAAAAAGGTGTAGGAATGGGAGCCAGACCAAAGGGGGGTGCAGCTGGTGGGCACGAACCATTAAAACCAAGCCCAGTTCAGCCGAGGTTTCAGCCACAGCCCAGGCCACAACCCCAACCAGTGGGAGCCTTCAATCGGGGGAGGGGTGGGGGGTTGGGGAGGGGGAGGGGATATGGCCAGTATCCTGCACGTCCCTATATACCCAATCCATCAGGTTACCCTCCCAGGCCTGCTAGGGGGGGTGGGGGGGGACCGTATCCGAATGGGGGAAGACCATTAGTGGGGGGACCACCAGACCTTCCAGTGTATAACAGATATGAACCCCTGCAATCATATGTGAATGAGGAGCCACCTCCTTTTTTTCAAAAACCCCGATATCGCCAGGACGAATGGTACATAGACCCTCACCTCACTCCAAAAAATATCAGGAAAAGAGAGCCAGAAGAGGAATCAGAGGAGGAAGGAGGGTACAAGAAAAGAAGGGAGTAACTAAGGGGGAGGGTATATTTAATTTAAGTGGGGTACAATTGGAAAAATCTGAGGTTAGACTGTTAGATAAGGGCTTGAAATATGCTCCTAAAAACAACTTAGATAAATTTGAAACATTCATTGATGTCCATAAGTTTGTAAGAAGATTGAACCTTAAAAGGTATTTCTTGGACAAAGAGGGTCCTAATAATAAGGTGAATCAAGGTGGGGGGTATGTGCATTCGAATATGCGTAACAACTCTGTGTTTAATCCGGCAAACAATGCTAGTAAGCAAGCGATTGATGTTTTTAAGAATCTGGTGATAGGAGACTTGGAGCGGGTGCAGACTGCTCGGATCAGGACTGACGATCGGGCTGTCTGCAAGCTGCTCAAAGAAAAAGAGTTGGTTATCCGACCAGCAGATAAGGGGGGAGGGGTTGTTATTTTAAATCATGATCAGTATTTTAATGAATTAGATAGACTGGTGGGGGATGAATCAGCGTATAGGAAGTTGGATGGTAATCCGGTCTCTGCCTATAAGAAGGAGCTTATTGTTCTTTTGAAAGGGGGGTTGGATGAGGGCTTAATTAATGAGAAAGAATTCGAGCATCTGGTACCGAGAAATCCCAGAACCCCTATCATTTACCAGTTACCCAAAGTACACAAGTCCATGTCCCATCCCCCAGGTCGTCCCATTATCAATGGGATAGACTCAGTGACATATAGGGTAGGTAGATATTTGGATTTCTTTTTGCAACCCATGGTGGTGAAACTGCCACGGGTGCTTAAGGATACACTGCATACCTTGCAGGTTTTGGAGGGTATGGCAGTTAGGGATGCGGCGCTGCTGGTTACAGCGGACGTCGCATCGCTTTATACAAACATTGACCACCAAGGAGGGATAAGTGCAGTTACTAATGTTCTTAAAAGAGAGGGGAATCTCCCTTTGAAGCAAATTGAGTTCCTAATGAAACTTCTTGAATTCGCCCTGTCCAGGAATTATTTCTGGCATAAGGGTGAATTCTATGCACAGACGAAAGGCTGTGCAATGGGGGCGCCTTTCGCTCCGGCCCTGGCCAATATATATATGGCGGAGTGGGAGGAAAGGGCCATTCAGATATGCCCCAAGGGGGTGGTTGAATGGCGTCGATTTATCGACGACCTCTTTATTATTTGGGGGGCCTCTGTTCAGGAATGGAGTGAGTTCCTGGAGAAGGCGAATGCATTATGTCCTAATATCAAGTTGGAGGCGGTGATTGATATGACAAGTGTTGATTTTTTGGATCTCACTATATATAAAGATAGAGGTGGGTTATCCACTCGGTGCTTCTTTAAGAAGACCGATAGGAATGGATTTATCCCGATGGGGAGCTGTCACCACCCCTCCTGGTTAAGGGCGGTTCCCAAGGGCCAACTCCAGAGAATCAGGAGGAACTGCACAGAGAAAATTGATTATACTAAGCAAGCGACGGTACTCACACAGAGGTTTGTGGAGAAGGGGTACAGTCCGAGAAAAATTAACCAATTGGAAGAAGAGGTGGCCAATATGGATAGGGATGAGATGATGGTGGGGAGGAAAAATCGGGATCTCAGGCCTCCTGAGCTCCCTTTCATTTCCACGTTTAACACTCAGTTTAAACAGGTGGAGAGGATAATTCATAAACACTGGCCGGTACTCCAACAGGATGCTCGATTGAATCTCATTATTCCTGATAAACCCAAATTTATCTATAAGCGGGCACCTAATTTGAGGGATGTTCTGGTACCAAGTTGTGTTGACCCTCCAGCACGAGTGGTCATCCCATGGCAGAGACCAGGTTTCCATGTATGTAGGGGGTGTTGTATATGTAGTGACACAAGAAGTGTGAGCACAGATGTGGTGAGATCTAATATTTTCCAACGTGAATTTAAACTTAGGCAATTTATGACCTGTGCCACAACATTTGTAGTATATGTCCTCACCTGTGAATGTGGCTTACATTATGTTGGAAGAACTACCCAGCCACTTAAGAAAAGAATTTATCAACATATGTATAATATTAGGAAAGGGTTTAAATGGCATAGTGTGTCGGCCCATTTTTTAGAGGTGCATAATAAGGATCCAGGGGGTCTGAAGGTTGTCGCAGTGGAGCATGTACGGCCACATTGGCGTGGATCGAACCGGCTGCGGCAGCTTTGTAAGAAGGAGACCGAATGGATCCACAGAATGGGCTCCCTTAACCCGAGGGGTTTGAACATAGAATTAGATATAAATTGTTTTATTGCAAATAATTAAGGTGGACCTGTGTAGAGAGGCTAACAAAAGGGTATAATATATAGTTTACACTGTGAAGTTTTGCACAAAATAGAAGTCTTTATGAGGTTTAGATAGATGTGGTTTGAATTGAGGTGGTTTGGCACAAATATGATGAATTTGGCACAAATATGATGAAATTAAGCACTGTCACTTTAAATGTTAATTGACACGGAGGTTGCTGTATAGGGCTTTATATTAGTTTGGTCGATCTGATTGTGGTATGCACTTATAGAGGCATGGAATCTATTATGATAGGAATTAGCTCATAATTAAGTGAGAGGCAAATATGGTGAATTTTAGGTCTGGCGAATAATTAATTGGGGGTATCAGCAAAGCTCATAAATTTTAAGGTATGCACTGTCACTTTGAGGGGAATTTCTGGTCACTCTTAAGGGTGTATATAGTGCAGAAGGGTAATTTGGGATATGCTTAAGGGCAGATTTAGAAGGTGCACTGTCACCTTTAATCATAGTGTGTGAATGGATCTATAAATAGGGTAAATTAATATAGGGAGCACTGTCACTTTTAAAGTATGATCTAATGTAGAGATGGTGAAGCATTGAACATTGAACATTGATCACGGTATATGAATATTAATTATGTATGTAATATGAATTGTTGGTGTAATATGAAGGTATTGCCACCATTAATGTTGAATATCAATTGTGATTGGGGGAGTGTAATTATTCACAATTAGTATATGTGCAATGCAATAAGGTAATTTATTTTGGGAATCTATTTGTGAATTGCTCAGAGATGTCGTATTTGTAATAAGAATTTGGATTCATGGGATTAATGTTAAGCGCTGGGTAGTCCTATCGATTAATAATTGGGCTAAGAATATTTTTATATATCTATTACGTTTTAGGGGAACAATGTGTATGAATTGCTTATGATTAATGTTTTTATTATGGTTTTATTGTTATTTGATGTACGCTGCGCAGCGGTGATATGGAGCCAGCACGCTTTGGTGGTAACTTAGCAACAGGAGAGGGCGGAGTTGCGGGTGGAGCCAGGGCGGGGGGAGCGCTGCGCAGCCATAAGAATCTCACGTCAATGTTACCCTCCAGCCCCTGAATGAGTCACGGAGCGTGACGAAACGCGTAGGGCGGAGTCGGAGGAGCGCATTGACGTCACCCGGAAGCAGGACAAGCAGTAGGAGCGAGTGGCTCTGTATCATCCGCGGTGGAGCTGGCACTTGCGTCCGTTGTACTGTAAGCCTGCTGGATGCCTGTATTTTAATAAATGGATACGTCTTCATCATCTGCTTCAATCTCCTTGGCTGGCAAGGCAGTATGGTGTGATATGCAATAGAGCAAGACGCTCTTCCGGTGAGTGCGGGCACAGAGGGGGGACCTGTTACATTCCCTACAATCCTTTTATAGGGTGGTGGCACTACCCCCAGGTGTGCGTCACGAGGTGTTAGCATTAGCCTGATACAAACAGTACTGGGCACTATATGCTTTTTATGATTCTACAGGGATTGAAGTATGCGCAGTGAATAATTCGAGTAAAGTTTGTTGCTTAAAGAAGAAAAAGCACAGAACCAGATCTGGTGTAGTATCAGAAAGTGGGGGTGGAGTAGGTAAACAATATACAGTAGGTATACGCCACAAGGCTAAGCTCCAAAAAAAAAAAAAAAAAAAAAAATCTTCCGGGACTAGAGGGTATGGCCCCTGTACAGTCCTGGCCAAAAGTTGAGGCTGTCAAAAATATTGGAAATTAGAAAAGTTG
This sequence comes from Hyperolius riggenbachi, assembly GCF_040937935.1. NCBI lineage: Eukaryota > Metazoa > Chordata > Amphibia > Anura > Hyperoliidae > Hyperolius > Hyperolius riggenbachi. The sequence goes on from NC_090648.1 coordinate 502,634,991, forward strand.
GTGCTTACGTTTTTATAATAGCAATTTGCATATACTTCAGAATGTTATGAAGTGTTCAGATGAATTGCATAGTCCTGTGCCATGAAAATTAACTGAATCCCAAAAAAACCTTTCCACTGAATGTCATTGCTGTCATTAAAGGACCTGCTGAGATCATATCAGTAATGATCTTGTTAACTCAGGTGAGAATGTTGACGAGCACAAGGCTGGAGATCATTATGTCAGGCTGATTGGGTTAGAATGGCAGACTTGACATGTTAAAAGGAGGGTGATGCTTGAAATCATTGATCTTCCATGGTTAACCATGGTGACCAGCAAAGAAAGGCATGCAGCCATCATTGCGTTGCATAAAAATGGTTTCACAGGCAAGGATATTGTGGCTACTAAGATTGCACCTAAAACAACAATTTATAGGATCATCAAGAACTTCAAGGAAAGAGGTTCAATTCTTGTTAAGAAGGCTTCAGGGGATCCAAGAAAGTCCAGCAAGCGCCAGGATCGTCTCCTAAAGAGGTTTCAGCTGCGGGATCGGAGTGCAACCAGTGCAGAGGTTGCTCAGGAATGGCAGCAGGCAGGTGTTAGCTCATCTGCATGCACAGTGAGGCGAGGACTTTTGGAAGATGGCCTGGTGTCAAGAAGGGCAGCAAAGAAGCCACTTCTCTACCACAAAAACATCAGTGACAGATTGATCTTCTGCATAAAGTATGGTGAATGGACTGCTAAGGACTGGGGCAAAGTCATTCTCCGATGAAGCCCCTTTCTGATTGTTTGGGGCATCTGGAAAAAGGCTTGTCAGGAGATAAAAAGGTGAGCGCTACCATCAGTCCTGTGTCATGCCAACAGTAACGCATCCTGAGACCATTCATGTGTGGGGTTGCTTCTCATCCAAGGGAGTGGGCTCACTCACAATTTTGACAAAAAACACAGCCACGAATAAAGAATGGTACCAAAACACCCTCCAACAGCAACTTCTTCCAACAATCCAACAACAGTTTGGTGAAGAACAATGCATTTTCCAGCTGGATGGAGCCCCGTGTCATAAGGCAAAAGTGATAAGTGGCTCGGGGACCAAAACGTTGAAATTTTGGGTCCATGGCCTGGAAACTCCCCAGATCTTAATCCCATTGAGAACTTGTGGTCATTCCTCAAGAGGCAGATGGACAAACAAAAAACAACTAATTCTGAAAAACTCAAAGTGATTACAAAAGAATGGGTTGCTATCAGTCAGGATTTGGCCCAGAAGTTGATTGAGAGCATGCCCAGTCGAATTGCAGAGGTCCTGAAAAAGAAGGGCCAACACTGCAAATACTGACTCTTTGCATAAATCTCATGTAATTGTCAATAAAAGCCTTTGAAATGGGTGTGAAGTGCTTATATTTATATTTCAGTACATCACAAACAACTAAAAAAAAAAAAAAAAAGATCTAAAAGCAGTTTAGCAGCAAACTTTGTAAAAACTAATATTTTTGAAAGTCTCAAAACTTTTGGCCAGTACTGCACAGGGGACTTAAGACAATATCTATTGGGTAGGAGGTGCCTGAAAAAACCCCCAAAACCAAACACTTGTTTCCTTGTCCTCGTCAGACAGACAGACTAAGTGGTAGAAGAGAACATATGCATATTTCTATAATATAGAAAGATTAAAGAGAGTCTGAAGCGAGAATAAATCTCGCTTCAGACCTCATAGATAGCAGGGGCATGTGTTCCCCTGCTAAAACGCCGCTATCCCGCGGCTAAAAGGGGGTCCCTGATCCCCCAAATCCCCTCCGTGCAGCAGGGGAGCGCTTCCACATTGGGGCAGGGCTAACTGCCGCAGCCCTGCCTCCCACGCATCTATCAGACGCATACCTCCGCCTCTCCCCCACCCCTCTCAGTCTTCCTTCACTGAGAGGGGCGGGGGAGAGGCGGCGATGCACGTCTGATAGACGCGCTGAGAGGCAGGGCTGCAGCCGTTAGCCCTGCCTCCAGGAAGAGCAAAATTTACGACCAAGTTGGTCGTTGATTTTGCAGGGGGGGGTTTGGGGGTGAAGGGACCCCTATTTAGCCATGTGATAGCGGCGTTTCAGCACATGCCCCTGCTAACTATGAGCTCTGAAGCGAGATTTATTCTTGCTTCAGAGTCTCTTTAAGAAGGTCCAACCTTCCAAAAGTAGAATTCAAACAAGGGTGTATTCAAAAATATGGACTTTATTTTGCACAAGATAATTTATTATGTCTCAGATTTACTTTAAATTTATAAGCAATTCTGAATCAGCATCTCACTGACCGTCAAAAAAAAAAAAAAAAGGATCGGAGAGCTTACCCAGGTGGTCGCCTTTCCACAGATCCTTTGCTCTGGCCAGATTTAGTATGGACCGATCTTGGCGGGGACCCCAGGGAGCTGTTCCTGTGCGAATCCAAGATAAAAATAAAAATACGGCTAATAGGTTTCCTAGGCCGTGACAGTTCCTGTTTACATTCCACCAGTCATTTTGTGGCGCATCATAGTTTGCTGGTGTTGAAAAGTGAGCAGAAAAGCCTCCTTCACTGTGCAGATGACTCCTGCAGCAAGGTCAGAGTTTCTAGGCAGTCTTCATTCCAACTTCATACGTGACCAAATGTTACAACATACACACCTCTTCAAAAAAAAGAAAGTTTTGAATCAGAATGATACCTTTTTTTTGGTATCAGGGTAACAGGATCACTAGTGCACGATCCTTACGCTTCTCTGCCAGTAACAAAACCTGCTCTGCCATCCGTTCTGCTCCACTGACTCGCATATAAGCCGAGGGGGGTAACACTTCAGGACATTTTATGTGCTGAAAAATTACGCTTATATGTGAGTATATAAAGTAAGCTTTCGGCTATGAAGCCTTATTTAGACTATTCCTGTACATTAACAACATTTAGAACACACAGCTTATATAAACTGGACAGGAAATGCATTGTTCTGGAAACAAATAAATGCCATTGGATGCCTTAAAGGGACCCGGACCTTAAAAAAATAAATAAAATAAAATATGAAATTGGTACTCACCTGGGGCTTTCTGCAGCCCACCGAAGGTTGGGAGGTCCCTCGGAGTCTTCCTGGCTCTTCTCCCGGTCCCTCTGCTACATACCGCACCGGGGACTCCCACTTCCTGTACCAGGATGCTCTTCGTCATTACACCGGCTGCTGCGAGTCATCTCGGCGGATGGCGTGAGTACTGCGCATGCGCGGTTAAATCGCGCATGTGCAGTACTGTCACGCCAGCTGCCGTGATGACGAAGAGCGAATTTTTGTACCAAATCCACAGCCTTGGTAAGTATTAGACTAAGGAGTCTGAGCTATTTTGGGTACCTGGGGTAGGAGATTTCATAAACTGAGTCGTTGGAAGTCAGATGATTTTTGTACACAGTCTCCACAGCCCTGGAATTATGCCATTTAACCACTTGAGGACCAGTGGTTTACACACACCCATAGTGACCAGGCGATTTTTTTACAATTAAGCACGTCGCCACTTGTGATGATTTTTTGCACAGTCAAACGACTTACCACCCAAATTAATTTTACCTCCTTTTCTTGCCACTATTAGAACCTTTTTTGGTGGTCTCTGAATGCTGATGCAATTTAATTTTTTTTTTTTTTTTTTTTTTTAAATATAAAAACTCCCTCCCCCCTCCCCCTAAATTGGCCCTGACTGCGTTACATACACTACAGTACCTGCTCATAGACATCAGCCTATGAGAGAGATTAGACTGAGCTACTCCTGGGGACAGTTAAATGACAAGGGAGTTCCTTAGGCCCGGTTCACATTGGCGGTCGCCGTCCGGAATCGCCGTGCCGGAGCCGGACCGCATGCGGAACGGACGCACGGCACAGCAATGAAAGTCTATGCGTCCGTTCACATGTGTCCGTTCCGTCCGGACCGGAGCCGGACCTGATCCGGACTCCGGCGTAAGATCCAACATGCGCTATTTTTTGGTCCGGCTCCTCCGGCAGACGTATCCGGAGCGGAGCCGGACTGTTGCATCCGGCCAATACAAACCAATGAGAACCGGAGAGCGCACAACACACTGGCCGTAAAAAACGGACGCTCCACCCCACCTCCCATGCTACAGCGGCCATCCTGGACGGGGACACATGGGCCCAGCGCCCACAGTGTGGAGCAGCAGCGACCTCACGCTGGAGCTCCCCGGCAGCAACATGTCCGATACGTCTGATAACGAGGAGGTGAGGCCCTACAACGACCCCAGAGCTTCTGCCGACCTTCCAGACCCCAGGTATTATACAGCTTGTTATCTCAAACGGATCCGGACCGCAACCGTGTTCATACCGCACGGAAAACGGATGCAAACGGATCGGATCCGGAACGGATCCGGATAGGAACCGTACGGATCAGGTCTGGTCCGGTGCGGTCCGGACATCCGTTTCGGTTTTTAAAAAACCGCAAGTGTGAACGGGGCCTTATACAGCGATGCGCTAGATCACAGCGTTATACAATCTCTGCCTACAGGAATTGACACCAATCAGCGTTAGGCGGTCCTAGCGGCGACACCCTCCCACCGGCGGTCGAGGGGTAGTTAAAAACAATCGCATCTGCACAAGAAATTGTAAGCCTTGTTTTTAAAAACTTCATCTACAGTTTTGAACCAATGTATAAAGGTTGTCTCTTTAGTCTTTGTGGGATTTGAAGCCACCCATTAATACAGTGATGAGATCACCACTTGTGTCCACGAGAGCAGAACTGTGTGGGCACTGGGAGATCAGTATATTCCTTATTGATTTTTCTTCTTGTTAATGGTAAACCTGTGATGGTTCATGTGCTCATGCCGGGTTGTTTCTCCCACATAAATTCCTTTGGGGCATTCCTGTTCTAAAACTTATTTTACTGATAGCGAACACGGCACAATACTCCACTGCTGCTCCTCTACAAAAAAGGGAAATTTCAATTTTATAATACACACGTCAATTACATTTTGTTTATAAAGCCCCTACATGTTACAGAGTTACCCATTTTTAACACCTGCACTAATCCATTCAACTGGTAGGAAATATTGATGCTTTTCTGCCGTTATGGTCAAATGCGCAAGAGGGTCAGCACCATCAAAATTTAAAATTGCTCTATCGAAAATCAGTTAAAAATCATGATACAGCCATCAGTACAGCTGAGGATTGTTACCAGATTTCAATAAAGAAAAGTTTTACATATTGATAGATAGTGCTGACCCACTAGGGATATGGAGGCTGCCATATTTATATCATTTTAGGCAATGCAAGTTTCCTGGCAGCCTTGTTGCTATTTCATGCACAAGTAATGTCTGAATCACACACGACTATTTGATTCGCATGCTTGTTCAGGGTCTTTGGCTAAATGTATTAGAGCAGACGTGTCAAACTCAAATACAAAAACGGAATGAAGGTGAACACTGGGATCAAGTCGAGGGCCAATCTCAATATCTAGTGGCCCACCCTTCCTATCCTATAAAAGGTTTTCTGGTGTCTAGTGGCCCACACTTCCTACCCTATAAAAGCTGATCAAAAGAACTATCCAGAACCCGATAAAATCAAAAGATTGATTAACAGAACAGTCATACATGATTACACATTCCTTTACAATTACCGACTGGAAAATCAAGTAGGTCAAATGCAGACTTAGTTGGCTCCGCCTGTGTGCGCGCCGGGTTTTTCTTTTGTACAGCCCACTCAGTCTGCCTTGTTATCAGTATAACTCCCAGGGTATCACTGACTAACTAGAGAGAGTCTGAAGATTATTCAATAGTTTTGATAACTAATGCCTAATACACACGGTACAATTTTCCATGCCATAGATCAGTGGTCCTCAAACTAAGACCCGTGGGCCCAATGTGACCCAATGAGGCTTTTTTTACCGGCCCCCCAAATACCAAATGTATTACTTATAGATGCGGTCAGCTACATCTTTAAATATTGGTGGGCCGCATATAGAATAGCAGTGCTGGCACCACCCATCCACATGGAAGCCAGAAAGCAGTAATTCACTGGTTTCCAATCAAATTCCACATCAGGTGACACTGCTGTCCACTGCAGGTCGTCACCTGGGTATGCTTCACTGTCTGGCCTGCAAAGGCTTCTACATCATTTATGTATACTCCGGCCCCCCAGCAGTCTGTAGTGTGTTCCCCCGGCCCTCGACCTAAAACGTTTGGGGACCCCTGCCATACATGAATCCGATTGATAAATCCGTCATGTCCGATATTGCGCCCGAACTTTTCTGCGCTCGATTTCTCATAGCAGCAAATGGGAAGAAAAAAAAGAAAAAAAAAAATATAAGAAAAACGAACGAAGATAAGAGAATAGAGTCGCAGAATCGCCATGGAAAATCTTACCGTGTATACCCAGCATTAGACAAAAGAAAATTTTTATTCACTGTTCCAGCCCAAAAAAAACTTCATTAACCTATTTTGGTTCCTGGACGTAGTTTCTACGTCCAGGAACCATGCGCGCTACCGCGCGCTCCCGCGGCCGATCGCGCGCACGCGCACTCCGGGCCGCGGATTTGGTAGCCAGGGAATCAATGTATCGGGCTATGGTGCCCGATCATTGATTCCTCACCCCCGCTGAAAAAGCGACAGCTTCTCTCGGAAGCTGCGCCTTTTCTGGCCGTTCCCTTCCCGATGCGTCAATGTAAGCGTGTGTTACACTTAGAGTGACGTCATGTAAACAAACTCATGGCCGCCATCTTGTGGCCAAAAAGTAATACTACACCTGTAAAAAAAAAAAAAAAAAAAAAAAAAAAAATTTAAATTAACACACATTTACATTATAAATCTATTGTTTACCTCTCACCCTCCCAAAACTACCCAAATAAAATGTTTACAATTAAAAAAACAAAACAAAAAAAAAACATGTAAATATTTACCTAAGGGTCTAAACTTTTTAAATGTCAATGTAAAGATGAAATATTTCTATATTTTTTTTTTATTTTAAACTTGTAAATAGTGATAGATGCAAAATGGAAAAAATGCACCTTTATTTCCAAATAAAATATTGTCGCCATACATTGTGATAGGGACATAATTTTAACGGTGTAATAACCGGGACATATGGGCAAATACAATACGTGAGTTTTAATTATGGAGGCATGTATTATTTTAAAACTATAATGGCTAAAAACTGAGAAATAATGAATTTTTCCATTTTTTTCTTATTCTTCCTGTTAAAATACATTTACAGTAAAGTGGCTCTTAGCAAAATGTACCCCCCAAAGAAAGCCTAATTGGTGGCGGAAAAAACAAGATATAGATCAGTTCATTGTGATAAGTAGTGATAAAGTTATAGGCTAATGAATGGGAGGTGAACATTTCTCACGTGAAAACGACGGAACCTGAATGGGTTAATTCTCTTTTAGGGCTCAATCGCACTGTAGGGTTTTTTTGTTTTGTTTTTTCACACAGGCGATTTTTAAAATCACCCACTAAATGCTTGTGCAATTAAGGTCTATGAGAAAGTTCATATCAGCGCAGGTCGTGCGCTGCCCGTTCTGTAAAGCGGTGGGGACCATTTTTGTGGCGATTGCACTTCAATGGAAAGAATTGGAGAAACGCAAACCACTCAAAATCCCTTTGTGTAGCGATTGTGTTCGCGTTTAAGAATACACAGTATTATTTTCCGGGTCAAAGAGTTCACTTCTTGACTTGCGTCAGGAAGTGAATTACAAAACTGCTCACAAAAACGCTTAGAAAACCGCAAAGCACAAAAAACGAAATTGCCCACCCAAGCGCCGGGAAACGGGGGAAAAATAAAAGCCTCAGAAACAGCGAGACACGCGAGCCAGAGCCTCTAGAGCCTAAATGAGGCTTCCCCGTTCCTCCTGTGCAGCACCGATCCAGCGCTGGCTCCCTCGATCAGCAGCAGACGGCAATATTTACCTTTGGGATCCAGCGCAGGCGCATCTTCCTCTTCAAGCTCGGCTATTTTCGCCAGAGCCCGATCGGGTCCGCTCTACTGCACAGCCGCAGTGTCGCACCTGCACAGTAGTGCAGACCTGACTGGGCTTGGCCATTTCTGCCCGTGGGGGAAGACGAGTCTGCGCTGGATCCCAAAGGTAAATATCGTTGTGTGCTGCAGGCGCTACTGCATCTGTGCGTAACTATCCACCCAACAAGCTTGTCCGCAGATTTTCATGAAGGGGCCTCCACTGGATTGCGGATACACAGGAGGACGGGGTAAACTCACTAAAATCCAGAGGCAAGTACCCCCCCGGGCACTTTTTTCCTTACAGGTTCCCTTTAAAGGACATCCGAAACAAAAATAAGCTAATTAAATGAACAATTGTATCCATCTTCTTTCTCCTAAAAACGATTTAATATATTCCACAGTTGTGTTTAAATCTACTTTTTACGTTTTAACTATTTTATTGTTTTTGCTCAATGACATTCATTGAAGTATGCCAGAGCTAAAACCTATTAACTATTGACCCTTTTTATCTCTTTCCTGCTCTCAAAAGCCATTTTCTGCTAGGAGAGTTTATTTATAGTTGGAATTTCTCATCAGTGAGGGTCACACTGTAGTCACTTCCTGTCTGAGTCAGCCACTTATATACCTGATATTTAACGCTTTCAGGCAGACCGGGGGGGGGGGGGGGGGTTGGGAACACAGCACAGTTATTAGTGTGCTAGGCACTGTACATATCCATGTCCCATCTCATGTCGTATGTCACTTCGGGTATCCATTAACCACTTAAGCCTATCTGGACGAACATTCTCGTCCAGATGGGTTGCGCGCACTCCCGCGGTCGGCCGTTAGCCCAGCGATCAATGAATGGGATTATAGATTCCATTCATTGATTGAAGCCCCCCGTAGAAAAACAGACAGCCTCTTATCAGAGGCTGCAGTTTTTCTGAGTTGAAAGAAAATTTCCCGTCCTCCTAATGCGTCCTGGAAGCGTGATCGTACGCTTCCAGGACTTTGACTGTGGCCATCTTGTGACAAAATAATAAAACTACACCCACATCCATTATTCATTAAATACATTTTTTACATTAAAAAATTAGCTGTAACTCCCACATCAAAAATTACCCAAATAAAAAAAAAACAAAAAACACCACACCATAAATAGGGTCAGAACTTTTTAAATATGCATGTCAAAGGAGTATATTAATATAATTTTTTAAATGACGGACTTGTAAATAGTGATGAACGCAAATTGAAAAAAATGCACCTTTATATCCAAATAAAATATCGGCGCCATACATTGTTATAGGGACATAATTTAAATAGTGTAATAAGCGGGACAAATGGGCAAATAAAATACATGGGTTTTAATTACCGTAGCATGTATTAATTTCAAACTATAAAGGCCAAAAACTGAGAAATGATTTTTTTTCCAATTTCTTTCTTAATATTCCTGTTAAAATGGATTTAGAATAAATTAATTCTTAGCAAAATGTATCACCCAAAGAAAGCCTAATTGGTGGCGGAAAAAACAAGATATAGATCAATTCATTGTGATCAGTAGTGATAAAGTTATTGGCAAATGAATGGGAGGTGAAAGTTGCTCAGATGCAAAAAATAAAACAACCCTGTGGGCTTAAGTGGTTAATAAATGTGTTAGTAGATCACCTGTTAGAAGTTTGCCTCTCAGGCATATAAAGCTGACTGCTCTTTGTCCGGGAGGGATCTGGTGGAGGTTTCGGTTTAATTTGCTCTTTGAAAGCTGCACGATTTTGCCCATTCGTGCCGAGAGGGGATTCTCTGGAGGAGGGCGCAGCTGAAGGTTGCCTCGACTTGTGGCATTTGTCGGAGCGATCTGCGGCAGTGTTTGGCGGCTGAACAGCAGCTGTGATGCGTTTCATGGCCTTGGATCCTAGGCAGAAAAGAAAATAAGAAAGGACTCATCTCTAAACACTACCCGTTTACAGGGAACCCTGGGACATACCGGGGCTGCCACATTTATTTCCTTTTAACTTCCTTAGTGGTAACTTGGTAAAATTTGCAATAATTTAGCTATTAGGCCCGGTTCACACTTGCGGTTGTTTGCCAAACGGACCGGATGACCTGACCGGATCCGGATCGGAACCGTACGGTTCTGATCCGGATCCGGTCAGGTTGCATCAGGTGTCCATCAGGATGCGATCCGGATCCGTTTGGCAAAAAAACGTTAAAAACAAAAAAAAAAAGTTGGGGTCTGGGAGGTCAGCAGAAGGGGGACCTGTGGAATCCAGCCCTCTGCTGTTAGCACTCACCTCCACCTGCGACATGCTGCCAACATCTCCGGATCCGGATCCAGCTGTGCTGCTCCACTCCAAAATGCTTGCCCATGTGTCCCCATCCAATATCGCCGCAACAATCCCCATAGGAAGTGGGGTAGAACATCCGGATTTCTCAGCCAGTGTGTTGTGCGCTCTCCGGTTCCCATTGGTTTGTATTGGCCGGATGGTGCAGTCCGGCTCCGCCCCGGATACGGCTGCCGGAGGAGCCGGATGAAAAAAATAGCGCATGTTGGAACGGAGGCCGGAGTCCGGATCCGGCCCGGCTCCGGTTCGGCAGAACGGACGCATGTGAACGGACGCATAGGCTTTCATTGCTATGCCGTGCGTCCGTTCCGTCCGTTCTGCAAGCGGTGCGGCTCCGGCACGGCGATTCCGGAGGGCCACCGCAAGTGTGAACCGGGCCTAAGTGAACATTTGTGGTTACCCACAATGCACCACTACTGGTGGTAACCGAGTCAGGCTCGGGTTGGAAGCCCGCAGCTCAAAATGGTGATTTCCGGTCCTCCGAGGTACTCGATCCCTCTGGTGAGATCCCCGTTTGTCGTCAGGACGACAGCCTACGATCTCACTACAGGGGTAGAGCGCCACTCAGTGGATGGAGGGAGAATTGCAGCACTGGACCCAGGGGAGGTGAGTAATGCTGGGCAGACTGTTCGTTTTATATCATCAATTGAGCCGCTGATGGCTCGATTGATAATATTCAACCTGTCCGATCACCGCGGCAGCGCAGCATTATGTGCATGGCCGCTGCAGATCTCTCTAGTGGCCTGATTTTTTTCTGCTTTTAGGGTAAAGCACATAAAAAAAAAAATAATATTATGCCGCAAGCATATAGCACACTATGAGTAATGTATAAGTGCAAACTGGAGGGGGGGGGGGAGAACGGGACATTTTTAACCACTTAATGACAAGCTGACCTATAAAAATGTCCTGCCAGAGCCTTCTAATAGCTCCAGGATGTTTTTATAAGTCAGACAGTGCTGCTGCCGCTGTGCATGTGCACGTGCGCACATGCACGCTCCCGCGCGTACACATGCATACAGTGTGGAAATAAAGGTGTGTTTTTTTTTCTTTTCTTTTTTCAAATACTATATTGTCACCATACTTTGTACTAGGGACATAATTAAATCTTGTAGTAACCAGGACAAATAGGCAGATAAAATGTGTGGGTTTTATGCACAGTAGCAGTGTCTATATTAAAACTATAGGGGATGAAATTGGAGAAAGTGTATTTTTTCATTTTTTCCCTTTAAAATGCATAGAAAATAAATTACTGAAAACAAATATCAACCCCAAAAAGCCCAATTGGTGGTGGAAAAAAACAAGATCTAGATCATTTCATTGTGATTAGTAGTGATTAAGCTATTGGCAAATAAAAAGGATGAGCACTGAAAGGTGAAAAATCGCTCTTGTAAAAACGCCTTTGGGGTGAAGAGGATTCCTGAGACTTTACATGCTGAAAACAATTAGGAATCGGCCTGACAGATCTCTATCAGCCGCCCTGTGTCCGCGCCATCATGGAACGATCCTCCGGACCCCCGCAGAGTTCTTCAGCAACTTAGCCGAGTCGCTGAAAACCAAACGCAGTTGCTGCGGAGGAATGGAGGATCGTTCTATGATGGCGCGGGCACAGGGCGGCTGATAGAAGCCCCTGGTAAGTTGAACCTTTTTTTTTAATATATCAAGTTCAGTCTAGGATCCAACAGCAGCCATCACAAAGAGCCACACTGCCATCTAGTGGAAAGTTAAAGCACCAGCTTCTAAATCTAAGGTACAATTTTACAATCCTGTGGAAAGCCTGGTACACACCATACACATGCAATTTCCTGACAGATAAGACGGGTCAAATAGATAATTTCCAACAGGTCATAAAAGCTGAGCATGTTAGTCAAACAGGACCCGCCTTTTTTCAACCCAAATAACTATGATCGGATTTCTGATTGTTTTTCTGATCAATCTGCATAGAAGTGATCAGAAAATCGATCAGAAACCCGATCAGATCTGTCGGAAATTATCTATTGATCCATCTATCTGATGGGAAATTGCATTGTGTGTACCAGGCATTATGCTGGGTACACACACGTTACGATTTTCCGTCCGATAGATGCATCCGATTGATAAATTCCCTTATGTCCGATATTACTGCTGATCGATTCTGCGCTTGATTTCTCATAGAGGTGAATGGAAAAAGATAAGAAAAAACGAGCGAAGACAAGGGAATCAATCGGGGGGAAAAAAACAGGGGGGGGGGGGAATCGAGCAGAAATTCGTAACATATGTACTCAGCATAAGAGCTTGTTTCCACCAGGGGAGATTCAAAGCGAATCCCCTGGACGTGAACTAGGATGGAGAAAAACAGGCTATAGAAATCAATAGGCTGCCCCGGCGAGGGTTGAGCGACTGTTGAGGTTAGGATTAGGCATTGGTGGAGGGTCCTGTGTAGAGTTGGGTTAGGATTAGGCATTGGTGGAGGGAGGGTCCTCTGTAGAGTTGGGTTTACCAATAGTAAAAATTACTATCAGAATTACCGCTGTACAATAGTATGATATTGGGATACAGATATGCTACTAGCGGCTATTTCCGGCTCCCTTTTTGCATATAAGTGCTGATCAGTTACCAAGGTGCTCAAGCTAGTTGGGGGATCTCAGTCCAGAAGCTACAATTCCTTCTTGTCTTATCTGCATGCCACACTGAGGTTATCAGATACCAGAATTAAAGGGGAACTGAAGTAAGAGGTATACGGAGGCTGCCATATTTATTTCCTTTTAATCAATACCAGTTGCCTGGCAGCCCTGCTGATCCTCTGGCTCTAATACTATTAGCCATAGCCCCTGAACAAGCATGCAGCAGATCAGGTGTTTCAGACTTTAAAGCCAGATCTGACAAGACTAGCTGCATGCTTGTTTCTGGTGTTATTCAGATACTATTCCCTCCACACAACCCCAACATTCCATCTGCCATCCATAGAAAGTTCTGGATCCCAACATTCCATCCATAGAAGCCCAAAATTCTCTCTCGAATCCCAATGTTCCCTCCACAGAACACCCAGCTTTCCAGCCACAGAACTTTCTGAACCCCAGCGTTCTCTCCAGCCTGGTTTCCTCTACAGAACCCCAAACCTCCTTCCACCATACACAGAACATTCTGAATACCAATGCCCCACAACACTCCATCCACAGAGCCCCAAAACTCCTTTCACCACCCAAAGAATGTTCTGAATCTCAACACTCCATCCACAGAGCCCCCCAGAACACTCTGAATCCCAACGCTTTCTCCACAAAGGCCCCCCAACGTTCCATTCAACAGACCCCCAAAACCCCATCTACCACCCACAGAAAGTTCTGAATCAACATTCCCATCACAGAACCAACATCCCACCCACAGAGCCCCCCACATCCAACCCACAGAGCCCCCCCAACATTCCACCCACAGAACCCCCAACATTCCACCCACAGAACCCCCAACATTCCACCCACAGAGCCCCCAACATTCCATCCACAGAGCCCCCAACATTCCATCCACAGAGCCCCCAACATTCCATCCACAGAGCCCCTCTCCAACATCCCACCCACAAAGCCCCCCACAGAAAGTTCTGAACCCATCATTCCCTTCACAGAAGCCCAACATTCCATCCAGAGCCCACCAACATTCCAACCACAGAACCCCAAAACTCCTTCCAGCATCCTCTGAATGTTATGAATCCCAACATTCCCTTTACAGACACCCCAACATTCCATCCACAGCACCCCCCAACATTCCATCCACAGAGCCCCCAGTATTGCATGCAGAGCCCCCAACATGCCATCCACAGAACCACCCTCCCCAACATTCCATCCACAGAACCCCCCTCCCCAACATTCCATCCACAGTGCTCCCCCTCAGCGTCCCACCCAAAAAGCCCCCCACAGAAAGTTCTGAACCCATCATTCCCTTCACAGAAGCCCAACGTTCCGACCACAGAACCCCAAAACTCCTTCCAGCATCCTCAGAATGTTATGAATCCCAAAATTCCCTTTACAGACACCCCAACATTCCACCCACAGAGCGCAGAGTATTGCATGCACAGAGAGCCCCCCAACATTCCACCCATAGAGGCCCCATCATTCCACCCACAGAGCCCCCAGTATTGCATGCAGAAGGTGGATATCGCAGCATAGGAAAGCGTTGCCGTTACCGGGGATTCCTCCGCTGAGGTCACGCATACAGACAGCCCGCTGTCCCACCTCCTTCTCCCGGGAGACCGAAGCACGCAGAGCCTGGAGGAAGCGCGTCACTCCCGATCCACCTTTTATATGATCATCAGCCGGACTGAGAAGCTACAGCGGAGAGACACCCGGGGACTGCGCTACATCACCTGCAGGCAGCCAGCCACTGCACCGCGCTATACCTGCACCGCCGCACGCGACCCGGAGCCCTCCGCGCGCTCATAGAAAAGTTATACGAGGGCGGGGCAGTCAGAGCAAAACTTAAAGGGACCCCGACCCGAGCTCTAGGCCCCTAGCAACCAATCACATTGCACGCTCTGTATACTAATGTGGCTTATGCAGAAAATACACTAGTAAATCTGACAAACAGTAATCTAAAAGAACTTTGATTTAAAAATTGGGAGTAAATGGTATTAGGTATGGTCAATGAGAATAACGTTTTCTGCAGCTTAAAAAAGGACCAATCAACTGCTGCTGTTTCGGCAACCGATTGGTCCATTTTCAAGCTGCAGAAAATTAGCATAAAAATGTGACCGCCCCTAGGCAATAGGATGAAAAAAAAAATGTAACTCAATACAAACGTTATTTTATGCATCAAATCATCACTTCCTGACAATTTTGATTGGCCCAATTAAATGGCGCATACGATTTGCAAGCATCACATCCTCAGGCGCTTGTTAGCACTTGGTTGGCACGCAGTGTGGAGTAGCGTTCATCGCTTTCTGAATGCAGCTTTACTTGGATGTGACTTGTTGCACTTTATTGTTCTGTTTGCTGCCAGGTAACCACACAGCCAAATGTTGACCATTTGGCAGTATTAACCACTTAACGACCGCTTAACGCCGATAGGCGTCGGCGGGTCGTTAGTGGTTTCCCATGGTGCGGTGGGCTGCGTTACAGGCTGCTCTAATGTGCGCCTGTAACGTCCCACTGTGAAAGCAGCCTAAAGGTCATTAAGCTGTTGCTTATCTTTTAGAACAGAGAGGAAGTTCTGAGTTCAGGTCCGCTTTAAGGAGAATAGTGGGAAGTCAAAAACATTTTTTTTTTTCAAAAAGACCTCAGTTTCAATTTTAAAAGTGCAAAATTGCAAAATGACAGCTTAAAAACTATTTTTTCTCTTCATATTGTGATAAGTTGAGCAGAACTGGCCTTTATTACCTTGAACTATTTTCTTAAAGAGACTCTGTAACAAAAAAAAAGTTCCCCTGGGGGGTACTCACCTCGGGAGCGGGGAAGCCTCGGGGAAGCCTCAGGGTCCCAATGAGAGGACATAGTGGGAGCGATCAGGCCGGAGGAGGCTAGAGGAAGCCCCAGGTATGTATATTTTACTGCTAATCCCTCCATCTCGGGTTCCCGTTAAGCTTTGTCCGTTGGAACGAAAGTATGTAGCAACTGGGAGCTCAGGTTCGGTATTGTTAATAATAGTGTGTCTGTGTCTGTTCATACGTTTGCGCAAAGTTTGTCCAGTTTCCCCCAAGTAAATACCTTTGGGGCATTTTGCACACACGATCAGATATACCAGATTAGTGGAATCACAGGAAAATGTGCCTTGTACTCTGTAATCCTGTTGTAAACCTGGTATTTTTAACATCCGAGGTGAAAATAAACTGATGAAAAACAATTGTAACTATCCTCCTTCTCCTAAAAATGACTTTGTTCAATATCCCACAGTTTTATTTTATATTTAAATCTAGTTTTGAAGTTTCTACTGTTTCATTGTCTTTGCTCAATGACACCTTCATTGAAGTATGCCAGAGCTCAAATCTATGAATTTACTGATCATTTTTATCTCTTTTCTGCTTTCAGAAGCCATTTAATCACAGGAAAGTGTTTTATGGCTATAATTACTTATAAGTGACAGTCTGGCCCAGTCTGACCCGGTCCTGACCCAGACATACCATACCTGATGTTTAACTCTTTAAGGCAGAGAAAGAAAAAAAAAGGAACACAGCCTAGTTATTTGTGTGCTTGGCACTATACATAAACATCTATCTCATCATGTCACATGTCACCTCAGTTGTCCTTTAACCACTTCAGCCCAACTGGACGAAAATTTTCGTCCAGTTAGGCTGCGCGCACTCCCGCGGGTCGCGCGTGCTCCCGAGCCCCCCCCCCCCGTGCGCGCTCCCGCTGGCGGCCGTTAGCCCAGCGATCAATGAAAGGGATTATAAATCCCTTTCACTGATCGGACTTCCCCTGAAGAAAAGCCAACAGCGTCTCTTCAGACGCTGCGGTTTTTCTGAGATCAAAAAGTTCCCCGTCTTCATACTTCTTCCTGGGAGCGAGATCGATCGCTCCCAGGACTTTTTGCCTGTGGCCATCTTGTGGCCAAATAGCAAACTACACCAAAAAACACTTTGCACTGAATAAATACATTTTGAAACATTTAAAATCCCCTGTTTACCTCCCACACCAAAAATACCCACATACAAGTTTTAATAAAAAAAACAAAAAAAATTTACAATAATAAAAAAACCAAAAAAACATAAATAGTTACCTAAGGGTCTAAACTTTTTAAATATTCATGTTAAAGGAGTATGTTAAAGGAGTATATCAATATGATTTATTAAATTATGGGCTTCTAAATAGTGATGGACGCAAATTGAAAAAATGCACCTTTATTTCCAAATTAAATATCAGCGCCATACATTGTGATAGGGACATAATTTAAATGGTGTAATAAGCGGGACAAATTGGTAAATAAAATACATGGGTTTTAATTATGGTAGCATATATTAATTTCAAACTATACTGGCCAAAAGCAGAGCAATAATGATTTTTTTTTCATTTCTTTCTTAATATTCCTGTTAAAATGGATTTAGAATAAATTAATTCTCAGCAAAATGTATCACCCACAGAAAGCCTAATTGGTGGAGGAAAAAACAAGATATAGATCAATTCATTGTGATGAGTAGTGCTAAAGTTATTGGCAAATGAATGGGAGGTGAAAGTTGCTCAGATGTAAGAAAAAATCTCAACCCTGTAGGCTGAAGTGGTTAAACTGTCAGTGGAGTAGATGTGTCTGCAGGTCCACCTTTTTTGTGGGCGATGTTCTGTTGTGGCCTATAAAGTGGCGGACATACGGCCGTGCAGCCGCACGAGGGCCACTGAAGTTCCGTTGCTTCAGGGGCCCATTAAGTATTGCTGTTTTTTTTTTAATTTTTTTAATTTTTTTTTCCTGGGGGGCCCCGACTCCTATCCTCCCCCCGGGGCCCCCCCTCATGCGGCGGGAGAGTGGCAAATACAGGAAGTCTCCGGGGCTCCAGCAGGCGCTAGAGGCTCAGCCGCTTGGTCTCCGATGTCTCCAACTCTGTATACAGCTCGCTACTAAACCAGGAAGTAGCGAGCGATATACAGAGGAGAGGAGACAGCGGAGACCAAGTGGCTGAACCTCTAGCGCCTGCTGGAGCCCCGGAGACTTCCTGTATTTGCCGCTCTCCCGCCGCGCATACCGGGAGGGGGTCCCCCCGAGGTGAGGGAGGGAGGATAGGAGTCGGGCCCCCCACCTGGATAGCTACCCACCCACCCACCCGGCTACCTACCTAATCACCCACCCGGCTACCTAATCACCCACCCGGCTACCTAACCACCCACCCGGCTACCTACCTAAACACCCACCAGGCTACCTACCTACCCACCCACCAGGCTACCTACCTACTCACCAACCAGGCTACCTAACCACCCACCCGGCTACCTACCCACCCACCAGGCTACCTACCCACCCACCCGGCTACCTACCTACCCACCCACCAGGCTACCTACCTACCCACCAACCAGGCTACCTAACCACCCACCGGGCTACCTACCCACCCACCAGGCTACCTACCCACCCACCCGGCTACCTACCTACCCACCCGGCTACCTACCTACCCACCAGGCTACCTACCTACCCACCCAGCTACCTAACCACCCACCCGGCTATCTACCCACCCACCAGGCTACCTACCCACCCACTCGGCTACCTACCTAACTACCCACCCGGCTACCTACCTACCTACCGGGCTAGTTACTAACCCACCCACCAGGCTACCTACCCACCCGGCAACCCAGCCACCCACCCAGCTACCTACCCACCCACCAGGCTACCTACCTAAAGACCCACCAGGCTACCTACCTACCCACCCACCAGGCTACCTACCTACCCACCCGGCTACCTACCTACCCACCCACCAGGCTACCTACCCACCCACCAGGCTACCTACCTAACCACCCACCCGGCTACCTACCTACCTACCGGGCTAGTTACCAACCCACCAGGCTACCTACCCACCCGGCTACCTACCCACCCGGCTACCCAGCCACCCACCCGGCTACCTACCCACCCACCCACCAGGCTACCTACCCACCCGGCTACCCACCCACCAGGCTGCCTACCTACCTACCCACCCACCAGGCTACCTACCCACCCACCCGGCTACCTACCTACCTACCGGGCTAGTTACCAACCCACCCACCAGGCTACCTAACCACCCACCCACCAGGCTACCTACCCACCAACCAACCTGGCTACCTACCCACCCATCCACCCAACCAGGCTACCTAACCATCCACCCACCCACCAGGCTACCTACCTAATGGCTACCTACCTACCCACCCACCCACCAGGCTACCTACCCACCCACCCACTAGGCTACTTACCCACCCGGCTACCTACCCACCCACCCGGCTACCGGCCCACCCACCCACCAGGCTACCTACCCACCCAGCTACCCAGCCACCCACCCGGCTACCTACCCACCCACCAGGCTACCTACCCACCCGGCTAAGGGCTACCTACCCACCCACCAGGCTGCCTCCCTACCTACCCACCCACCAGGCTACCTACCTACCCACCAGGCTACCTACCTACCCACCCACCAGGCTACCTATCCACCCAACCACCCATGGGAGCTGCGCGCCGGATGGATGCTGGGACAGGAGGTCTGCTGCTGCAGGTGAGTAGTTTTTTTTATTTTTATTTATATTAGCAGGTGTATGTTCTGGGCAGGTCTGCCACATGATTGCATGTATGTTCTGGGCAAATCTGCTACATGATTGCATGTATTTTCTGGGCAAATCTGCTGACATGATTGCACGTATTTTCTGGGCATATCTGCCGACATGATTGCACGTATTTTCTGGGCATATCTGCCGACATGATTGAATGTATTTTCTGGGCATATCTGCCGACATGATTGAATGTATTTTCTGGGCATATCTGCCGACATGATTGCACGTATTTTCTGGGCATATCTGCCGACATGATTGAATGTATTTTCTGGGCATATCTGCTGACATGATTGAATGTATTTTCTGGGCATATCTGCTCACATTATGTGTATTTTCTTGAGAAAACCTGCACAATTATGTGAATTTTCTGTGGAAAGGGTCACCAACACTTGGGCCCACTGTCTTTGCGTTGCACTTTTCAAGGGAACCTGAGGTGAGAATAATATTAAGGCTGCCATATTTCTCTCCTTTTAAGCAATACCAGTTGCCTGGCTGCCGTGCTGGTCCTCTGCCTCTTATTCTTTCAACCATAGACCCTGAACAAGCATGCAGCAGGTCAGGGGTTTCTGACAATATTGTCAGAACTGAGAAGATTAGCTGCATGCTTGTTGCTGGTGTAATTCAGTTTATTACTGCAGCCAAATAGATCAGCAGGGCCGCCAGGCAACTAGTATTGTTTAAAAGGAAATAAATATGGCAGCCTCCATATCACTCTCACCCCGGGTTCACTTTAAATTACAGTTAGCTCCGCCCTCATCCGGTCATTGCCACACCCATTTTTTGCCGCAGCGCTACACGCCGAAGGTTCTATCTACACCCATTTTTTGCCACGCCGCGCAAATAGCCACACCCATTTTTTGCCAGGTCATAGGGGCCCATAATTGCAATTTTGCACAGGGGCCCACTGCTGGCTGTGTCCGCCACTGGGCCTATTCAAAGAATAAGAACTAGAACTAGATAAAAGCTGATTGAAGTCCGCACAATCTTCTGAAAGTTATCAAAACTTTATTGCACAAAAACAATTAAAACATATTGCTGTAAGACAGCGACAGCCTGCTGTTTCGGACTCCAGTCACTGTCTTACAGCAATATGTTTGAATTGTTTT
The DNA here is from genome assembly GCF_040937935.1 of Hyperolius riggenbachi. Taxonomy (NCBI): domain Eukaryota; kingdom Metazoa; phylum Chordata; class Amphibia; order Anura; family Hyperoliidae; genus Hyperolius; species Hyperolius riggenbachi. The sequence continues at coordinate 502,655,503 of NC_090648.1, forward strand.
TGTGCAATAAAGTTTTAATAATTTTCAGAATATTGTGCGGACTTCAATCAGCTTTGATCTTGCGTGGATCCTGGCGGTACCCAGGTGGAAGGTCTAGCACATCTCACCCTTGGACAGGGTTTGACCCTGTGCGGTTCCACAACCAACAGGCCAAGGACACACTGACACTAAAAATCTAAAAAAAAAAAAAAAAAAAAAAAAAAAAAAAAAAAAAGGGGGGGACCGCCATATTTATCTACTTTTAGAGAATACCAGTTGCCTGGCTGTCCTGCTGATCTATTTGGCTATAATAGTGTCTGAATCACACCAGAAACAAGCATGCAGCTAATCTTATCAGATCTGCATGCTTGTTCAGGGGCTATGGCTAAAAGTATTAGAGGCAGTGGATCAGCAAAATAGCCAGGCAACTGGTATTGCTTAGAAGCAAACATATATGGCAGCCTCCACGTCTCTCTCACTTCAGTTGCCCTTTAATCTGTGTATCCGTTCACATTGGTCCTTTTGAATGGGGCATGCATGATATGCTGAAAATTGTGCAGGGGAGCTGTAATATCACGCATATCCACTAGGTGGAACCCTCAGCATAAGTATAGCAGCCACTGGCTCTTTTCTCCTGCCTGGCTGTGACATAATCACAGTGTTTTGAGAACAGATAAGCAGCCATTTACCTTCCCTCTGCAAATGTTGATTTAAAGGGCAACTGAAGTGAGAAGAATATGGTGGCTGCCATAGTTGCCTGGCAGCCCTGGTGATCTATTTGGCTGCAGTAGCGTCTGAATAAAATCAGAAACAAGCATGCAGCCAGTGATAGGCCTAAATTTCGCATATGCGAAATTTTGCATCGAAATTCGCATTCATGCATCGTAATCATAATGCTGGGAAAATAGTAATTCATTTCGTATGTAACAGTAATATTTCATAATTTCTTGTAATTTTTCACATAATTTCCACGCAATTTCGCAAAATGTTGTGCCTACTTTAGCAGTTAATATACATGCTATTGCTACCAAAATTGCTACAAGGAGAATATTGGGTACAAGTCAAAAATAGTATTTTTAAAAAGACTGTATTTTTTGAGAAAATCGATTTTAAATATGCAAAGAAAAATAGTTTTTAAACTGTCATATTTTAGTTTACAAAACATTTTTTCTTTGCATTTCTAAAATCGATTTTCTCAAAAACTACGAAGTTTCTTTGGAAAATTCTTTTTTTGACTTATACCCAATATTCCCTTAACATATGTAGCAATTTTCGTGTCACTCACATGTATGGGGAGCTTTGCTGTTCACTGCCAAAGTCGGCACGAAATTACGCAAAAATTAAGCAAAATTTTAGGCGAAATTACGAATCACTATACGAAATCAATATAATGTAATCGTAATTACGTATAGGCGTAAATGCAAAAATGTACACAAAATTTTACGTAATCGTAATTAGCTGATTATGATCACCACTGCATGCAGCTAATCTTGTCAGATCTGACAACGATGTCAGAAACACCTGATCTGCTGCATGCTTGTTCAGGGGCTATGACTAAAAGTATTAGAGGCAGAGGTGCAGCAGGACTGCCAGGCAACTGGTATTGCTTAACCACCCTGGTGTTCTATTAAGATCGCCAGGGCGGCTGCGGGAGGGTTTTTTTTAAATAAAAAAAAAACTATTTCATGCAGCCAACTGAAAGTTGGCTGCATGAAAGCCCACTAGAGGGCGCTCCGGAGGCGTTCTTCCGATCGCCTCCGGCGCCCAGAATAAACAAGGAAGGCCGCAATGTTTTGCTTACATCGTCGCCATAGCGACGAGCGGAGTGACGTCATGGACGTCAGCCGACGTCCTGACGTCAGCCGCCTCCGATCCAGCCCTTAGCGCTGGCCGGAACTTTTTGGGCTCAGGCGGCTGGGGGGACCCTCTTTCGCCGCTGCTCGCGGCGGATCGCCGCAGAGCGGCGGCGATCAGGCAGCACACGCGGCTGGCAAAGTGCCGGCTGCGTGTGCTGCTCTTTATTTGAAGAAAATCGGCCCAGCAGGGCCTGAACGGCAGCCTCCGGCGGTGATGGACGAGCTGAGCTCGTCCATACCGCCCGGCTGGTTAAAAGAAAAAACATGTCAGCCTCCATATCCCTCTCAGTTCAGTTCCTTTTTAGCCATTGACCCTAAACAAGCATGCAGCATATCAGATGTTTCTGACATTACTGTCAGATCGGACAAGATTAGCTGCATGCTTGTTTCTGGTTTGTTGTGTGATTCATACACTACTGCAGCCAAATAGTTCAGCAGGACTGCCAGGCATGAGGGAACTGGTATTGTATAGAAGGAAAAAAAAATGGCAGTCTCCATATACTTCTCACTTCAGTTGTCCTTTCAGATAAAAAGGGATCCTAGGCAAGATAGCACTTTTTGCCCACTGCTGATGATCACCTGGCGTTTTGCAGGAGTGATTTTTCCGCGATTTCACGTGGAAAAATCACTGGACAGTGCAGCGATCTCTCCGCGATCGCGTTTAGCACTTCTATTGCACTGAAACGCGATTGCCAGCAAATCGCCTGAAAATGGTGCAGGCTATGCATTCGCGTTTCACGTTTTTGGGAGATTTGCCCAAGTAAGAACGAGCACATAGGGTTTTTTACACTAGCACTTTCAAAAGCGCTAGCGTTTGAGCGTTTTGCCAAAATCGCTGGCAAAACGCTCAAGTGTGAATGGGCCCTAAAGGTTGCTTGAGATTCTTTCATAAAGGGATATATATGCTGTAATATTACTGAGAAGCACGGCAGTACATGATAGGAGACAGAGGTAATGTAGGCAGGGCAGGAGAATATCAACTACTTCTGTGTTGCCTGTGGGAGTTTGCTGGGTTTGTCAGGCACCGCTCTGGTCACATGGGCAGTACGGTAATGAATGACAGGTCCTCCTCCTGAGGGGATTTGTGTCACCTGACGTGGCTCTTGCTGGCTGCTCTAGTGTGACTTCCAGTCCTGTCAGTTTATACAGGGGACACGCAGCGGCCCATACTGATGGCTTGTTGGAATCTGGCTTTAGTGGGGCTGTTTTAGCCTCTGGGTAAATAATATACCTCATACCAGTGATGAGCGAAAATGCAAAAATTCTTTTCGCCGAATTTTTGCCTAATTTCGTTTCGACAGGCGAATTTTCGAGCAAATATTTTCGCATAAATGTTCGCCTAATGCCGTTATTTTCGCGTTAAATTTGTAGTTTATCACGTACATATTTCCGCGTAACGCATGTATTAGCGGATTATTGCGGACATTTTTCCGCATAAGAGCATAAGCGTCCCCATATAGCGGCCTTTCTTGCGGATTATTGCGAACATTTTTCCGCATAGAAGTCCGCATACAGCGAAGTTTCATGCGGATTATTGCGATCATTTTTCCGCATAAGGGCATAAGCGTCCGCATACTTCAATTTTCGATGCTGGTCGAAAACACGAATATTTCTGAATATTTTCACGAAAATTCGCCGAATTCGAAAATGGGATATTCGATGCGAAAATGACTGCGATACCATATAAAATGGATAATAAATGCATTCTTATTCGCTTTTGGACCGCACTTGTTGAAATCTACATCCTGCAGGTGGCTGTGCGACTCTGACAGGACTTACCGCCGATCGCACCGCTCAGCCCCCGCCGCGGCACACTTGTGCTGCCCTCAGTATGTCGGCAGAGCTCTGTGAGCCGGTCAGGAGCCATTTCATTGGCTCTTGACCCCGTGATCACTGTGAGCCAATCACATTGACTTACATTTATGGACAGGGTCAGGAACCAATGAAATCAGCTCCTGACCGGTGCACAGAGCTCTGCCGTCATAGTGACAGCAGGGCGAGGGGCCTGCAGTGACGGGAGAGTGGCGGGACCGGCGAGAGCTGTGGGTAAGTGTAGCGATTTGTTGGTAAGTGTCATTTTGTGGTACCAGCAGTCTCTGGTCCAGTGGTCCTTAAATTCCCCAGAGCTGCTCCATGCTTTGTACACACGCTGCTGCTCCATGCTCTGTACATACACTGCTGCTCCATGCTCTGTACACACGCTGGTGCTCCATGCTCTATACACACGCTGCTGCTCTGTGCTCTATACACACGCTGCTGCTCCATGCTCTGTACATACGCTGCTGCTCCATGCTCTGTACATACGCTGCTGCTCCATGCTCTGTACACACGCTGGTGCTCCATGCTCTGTACACACGCTGCTGCGCCATGCTCTGTACACATGCTGCAGCTCCATGCTCTGTACACACGCTGCTGCTCCATGCACTGTACACATGCTGCTGCTCCATGCTCTGTACACACGCTGCTGCTCCATGCTCTGTGCACACGCTGCTGCTCCATGCTCTGTACACACACTGCTGCTCCATGCTCTGTACACACACTGCTGCTCCATGCTCTGTACACACGCTGCTGCTCCATGCTCTGTACACACGCTGCTGCTCCACGCTCTTTACACACGCTGCTGCTCTATGCTCTGTACACACGCTGCTGCTCCATGCTCTGTACACACGCTGCTGCTCCATGCACTGTACACACGCTGCTGCTCCATGCTCTGTACACACGCTGCTGCTCCATGCTCTGTACACACGCTGCTGCTCCATGCCCTGTACAGACGCTGCTGCTCCATGCCCTGTACACACGCTGCTGCTCCATGCTCTGTACACATGCTGCTGCTCCATGCTCTGTACACACGCTGCTGCTCCATGCTCTGTACACACGCTGCTGCTCCATGCTCTGTACACACGCTGCTGCTCCATGCTCTGTACACACGCTGCTGCTCCATGCTCTGTACACATGCTGCTGCTCCATGCTCTGTACACACGCTGCTGCTCCATGCTCTGTACACACGCTGCTGCTCCATGCTCTGTACACACGCTGCTGCTCCATGCTCTGTACACACGCTGCTGCTCCATGCTCTGTACACACGCTGCTGCTCCATGCTCTGTACACACGCTGCTGCTCCATGCTCTGTACACACGCTGCTGCTCCACGCTCTGTACACAAGCTGCTGCTCCACGCTCTGTACACATGCTGCTGCTTCACGCTCTGTACACACGCTGCTGCTCCATGATCTGCACACACGCTGCTGCTCCATGCTCTGCACACAGGCTGCTGCTCCATGCTCTGTACACACGCTGCTGCTCCACGCTCTGTACATACGCTGCTGCTCCACGCTCTGTACACACGCTGCTGCTCCACGCTCTGTACACACGCTGCTGCTCCACGCTCTGTACACACGCTGCTGCTCCATGATCTGCACACACGCTGCTGCTCCATGCTCTGCACACAGGCTGCTGCTCCATGCTCTGCACACACGATGCTGCTCCATGCTCTGTGCACACGCTGCTGCTCCATGCTCTGTACACACACTGCTGCTCTATGCTATGTACACACACTGCTGCTCCATGCTCTGTACATACACTGCTGCTCCATGCTCTGTACATACACTGCTGCTCCATGCTCTTTACCCACGCTGCTTCTCCATGCTCTGTACACGCTGCTGCTCCATGCTCTGTACACACGCTGCGGCTCCATGCTCTGTACACACGCTGCTGCTTCATGCTCTGTACACACGCTGCTGCTCCATGCTTTCTACACACGCTGCTGCTCCATGCTTTCTACACACGCTGCTGCTCCATGCTCTGTACACACACTGCTGCTATGTGCTCTGTACACACTCTGCTGCTCCATGCTCTGTCCACACGCTGCTGCTATATGCTCTGTACACACGCTGCTGCTCCATGCTTTCTACACACGCTGCTGCTCCATGCTCTGTACACAAACTGCTGCTATATGCTCTGTACACACGCTGCTGCTCCATGCTCTGTACACACGCTGCTGCTCCATGCTCTGTACACACGCTGCTGCTCCATGCTCTGTACACACACTGCTGCTCCATGCTCTGTACACACACTGCTGCGCCATGCTCTGTACACACACGTTGCTGCTCCATGCTCTGTACACACACGTTGCTGCTCCATGCTCTGTACACACGCTGCTGCTCCATGCTCTCTACACACGCTGCTGCTCCATGCTCTGTACACACGCTACTGCTCCATGCTCTGTACACACGTTACTGCTCCATGCTCTGTACACACGCTACTGCTCCATGCTCTGCACACACGCTGCTGCTCCATGCTCTGTACACATACTGCTGCTCCATGCTCTGTGCACACGCTGCTGCTCCATGATCTGTACACATGCTGCTGCTCCATGCTCTGTACACACGCTGCTGCTATATGCTCTGTACACATGCTGCTGCTCCATGCTCTGTACACACGTTGCTGCTGTATGCTCTGTACACATGCTGCAGCTCCATGCTTTCTACACACGCTGCTGCTCCATGCTCTGTACACACGCTGCTGCTGCATGCTCTGTACACACACTGCTGCTATATGCTCTGTACACACGCTGCTGCTCCATGCTTTCTACACACGCAGCCGCTATATGCTCTGTACACACGCTGCTGCTCCATGCTTTCTACACATGCTGCTGCTCCATGCTCTGTACACACGCTGCTGCTATATGCTCTGTACACATGCTGCTGCTCCATGCTCTGCACACATGCTGCAGCTCCATGCTTTCTACACACGCTGCTGCTCCATGCTCTGTACACACGCTGCTGCTGCATGCTCTGTACACATGCTGCAGCTCCATGCTTTCTACACACGCTGCTGCTCCATGCTCTGTACACACGCTGCTGCTATATGCTCTGTACACACGCTGCTGCTCCATGCTTTCTACACACGCTGCTGCTCCATGCTCTGTACACACACTGCTGCTATATATGCTCTGTACACACACTGCTGCTCCATGCTCTGTACACACACTTCTGCTCCATGCTCTGTACACAGGTTGCTGCTATATGCTCTGTACACACGCTGCTGCTCCATGCTCTGTACACATGCTGCTGCTCCATGCTCTGTACACACGCTGCTGCTCCATGCTCTGTACACACGCTGCTGCTCCATGCTCTGTGCACACGCTGCTGCTCCATGCTCTGTACACACACTGCTGCTCCATGCTCTGTACACACGCTGCTGCTCCATGCTCTGTACACACGCTGCAGCTCCATGCTCTGTGCACACGCTGCTGCTTCATGCTCTGTGCACACGCTGCTGCTCCATGCTCTATGCACGCGCTGCTGCTCCATGATCTGTACACACGCTGCTGCTCCATGCTCTGTACACACGCTGCTGCTCCATGCTCTGTGCACACGCTGCTGCTCCATGCTCTGTACACACACTGCTGCTCCATGCTCTGTACACACGCTGCTGCTCCATGCTCTGTACACACGCTGCTGCTCCATGCTTTGTAGACACGCCGCTGCTCCATGCTCTGTACACACGCCGCTGCTCTATGCTCTGTACACACGCTGCAGCCCCATGCTCTATACACACGCTACTGCTCCATGCTTTGTACACACGCTGCTGCTCCATGCTCTGTACACACGCTGCTGCTCCATGCTCTGTACACACGCTGCTGCTCCATGCTCTGTACACACATTGCTGCTCCTTGCTCTGTAGACAGGCTGCTGCTCCGTGCTCTGTAGACACGCTGCTGCTCCGTGCTCTGTAGACACGCTGCTGCTCCGTGCTCTGTAGACACGCTGCTGCTCCATGCTCTGTAGACACGCTGCTGCTCCATGCTCTGTAGACACGCTGCTGCTCCATGCTCTGTACACACGCTGCTTCTCCCTGCTCTGTGCACACACTGCTGCTCCATGCTCTGTACACACACTGCTGCTCTATGCTCTGTACACACACTGCTGTTCCATGCTCAGTACACACGCTGCTGCTCCATGCTCTGTAGACACGCTGCTGCTCCATGCTCTGTAGACACGCTGCTGCTCCATGCTCTGTAGACACGCTGCTGCTCCATGCTCTGTAGACACGCTGCTGCTCCATGCTTTGTACACACGCTGCTGCTCCATCCAAAATCAACTGTAGCAGGGAAAGGGGGGGGGGGGAGTGCTGTGAGCTGCAGGATACTTGCAGATATTCTGGTGTCTCAGCTTGTGCCTGTCCCCAGACACTGCACCGGCCCTGGTCTGAGGGGGGATTCTGGGCAGCTGTAATCCCCCCCCCCCCCCCCTGCGTAGACAATGCTCTGTCCCCTGTGCTGTGCTTACAGAGCATTGTCAGGGCTTCCCCAGCCATCTATTCCTGCTGCTGCTGCTGAGTATTGCTGGGAATGCCCTTTCCAGGCACACAGCTCCTGAGGACTAGTTCACAATCAGCGCTTGCCCCGTGATCGCGATTCGGCGGCAAGATTTCAGCGTGATTTGCGCTTGTGATTTCCATCAACAGAACGAGAATCACAGCGCAATTGCCCCAAAGACGCTGCAAGCAGTGCGGTTCGCCAATGTAAAATGCATATGCGTTTTGTAGCCTTTTTTTATTTAAATCTATGCAAATCACTAAGAAGACAACAGGAAACGGAAACGCATCAGAGATCTTTATTTTTTTTTTTTAAATCAAAAATGCATTAAAAAAAGCATTAAAAACACTATGCATATGCGTTACCATAGACTTTCATTATGTGCGTTTTGGCAGCCAGCCTGCATAAAACCTGTGTGACAAGTGTGCTAACAGCTTTATGCAGAGCTAGTGTCTGACATGCTAGTTGTTTCATTGGGGATGCCTGTGATGCTACAAATACATATAGTTGGTATAACAGTGGCTGAGAGCCCATCTGACCAACCCTAGGAGGAGTGACGCCTTATTGAGTTTAGTATTCTCCACATTTGGTTCACCTATTTTATATGGACACTAGCAATATATCTTATTTACCTGTCGGTATGGAACATAGTTACATAGTTATGCCTGGATCAACATCATTAGGCATTACCTAGTAATTGTAGCCATGGATGTCTTTCATCGCAAGGAAAGCATCTAAGCCCCCTTTAAATGCAGGTATAGAGTTTGCCATAGTGACTTCCTGTGGCAATGCATTCCACATCTTAATCACTCTTACTGTAAAGAACCCTTTCCTAAATAAATGGCTAAAACGTTTTTCCTCCATGCGCAGATTATGTCCTCTAGTCCTTTGAGAAGGCCTAGGGACAAAAAGCTCATCCGTCAAGCTATTATATTGCCCTCTGATGTATTTATACATGGTAATTAGATCCCCTCTAAGGCGTCTTTTCTCTAGACTAAATAAACCCAGACCCAGTTTATCTAACCTTTCTTGGTAAGCGAGACCTTCCATCCCACGTATCAATTTTGTTGCTCATCTCTGCACCTGCTCTAAAACTGCAATATCTTTCCTGTAATGTGGTGCCCAGAACTGAATTCCATATTCCAGATGTGGCCTTACTAAAGAGTTAAACAGGGGCAATATTATGCTAGCATCTCGAGTTTTTATTTCCCTTTAAATGCATCCCAATGGTTGAAATGAAGATCGTGTATCACTCTGTTGATAACGAGGACATTTTCTACGGGGTGCTGATGCTTAGTTGTGTGTACCTCCTGTGCCTGACTGCTCCGATGCACCCTTAGAATAGCGTAACCCATTTTCCCAGCACATCAAGCGTAAATCATAGTTAAAAGGCGTTTATTTATATTATGGCCAGGGGCGCTGCCAGGCAGGGGTCCCTAACCTTGGGTAGTACAGCTACATCCTGCCTGCTTTTAGCATAAACTTCTGTGTTCCAATCTGAAATATCCCTCATTTTCTGCTTTTGATTATCTGATCATTTATTTCGCCCCCTGCTGGGAGACTTCCCATTACAGCTTAGTGTGATCTCTAACTTCTATGTCAGAACTCGATAACTATGTAACTATGTAATATATAGCATAAGATGATCATTGCAAACAGCGCATCCTATGCCAGTTAAAGGGATACCCCGCTTTCATTAAAAAGTAATACTAAAACATTTGCTAGTGTAATAGAAGCCATTATTATTAATGATCACCTTTCCATTTCCAGTTAGGTGCAATTTTCTGAATTTTAGCAGGAGTTCAAGTCTCCCATCTTGGCACCAGTATTTGGTGTTTGCGGAAGCTGTTTGGCGTAGAGAGCGGGTCCACATTGCCATCATCCTGCATCAGCCATTTACTACACAAAGCTGCAAGTAATTTTTTAGCATTGTGTAACATAATCCTTGAGTTTCCTGGTGTTCTTTTACAATTGTGAGTGTGTCCATTCCGTCGACTGGGTTCCAGGAACCGAGAGAAAAAGTCAGAAGACACCAGGGGCGCCAATATAGTGTAGTACTTAAAGGGAACCAGAGACGAAGCACCCTTGTGTATTTTACCATATATATCAGTGGGAACATTAGAGAAAACACTTACCATGCTCTCTGTTTCATCCTCACTGCTAAAAGTGTCTGTTATCAGCTGTGATAAGAATCTCGGACTGAGCATTCATTCTGGCTTTGCAGGGAATAATTATAGCTGAGTCATTATAGCAGAGCCACAAGGGGGCAGGCTTGGGCTTGAAAAGACACCAGGGAAGACGGACTCAGCTATAATCTTTCCATAGCAAAGCTAGACTGAGTGCTCAGTGGGGGATTCTTATCAGAGGTGATAACAGTCAGATTAAACAGAGAACAATGAAACAAAGAGCAGATTAGGTGTTTACTGTCATGTCACTGATTTATAAGGTAAAATACAAGAGGGTGCTTCATCTCTGGTTCTCTTTAAACTTGAAGGATAATGAAAGTAGTGGGGAAAACGACAAAGCTGGGTTGCTAAAAGGCAACAAAAGTAGCAGGCGGGCGGAGAATACCTACCCATCCCGATCTGCGGTCCCCCTCCAGCTATTACCGCAGTGTAGTAGGCAGCGGGTGGGGAAGCGATGACTCATTTCCTTCTGCATTCCAGCATGTATTCCACCTCTCGTCACTTCCTGCAATGCCGCCCACTGGGTGGCATTTCAGGAAGTGACGAGCGGTGGAGCGCAGCGCTGAAACGTCAAGAAGGTGAGTCATCGCTTCCCCACCCGCTGCCTACTACACTGCGGTAATAGCTGGAGGGGGACTGCAGACCGGGCTGGGTAGGTATTCTTTGCCCGCCTGCTACTTTGGTTGCCTTTTAGCAACCCAGCTTTGTCGTTTTCCCCACTACTTTCATTATTATTACTTTCAAACCCAGGTGAGGGGGGTTTCTCAGTGTTAAAGAAAATTTTTCAGCCTTAGTTCTTCTATCCTATAAGTTCCTATGCCTGTTCTAATCTGCTCTGGCTTACTGCAGTCTTTCCTAACTGCACTGTCTCTGTAATAAATCAATGTATCTTTCCTCTGTCCTGTTTGTCGGGCTAAAGCTTGATTGTGTGGAATGTGCAGGGCTGCTTGTGATTGGTAGAAGCGATACACACCCTCTGCAGGCCCCCTGCATACTCTGAATGGCAAGGGACAGAGGGGAATGCTCCATCCTAATCCTGTTGGATCTCTCAGCTGCTTTTGATACAGTTGACCATGAAATCCTGCTTAACAGACTGCAGGAGTACTGTGGCATCAGTGGATCAGTCCTTCAGTGGTTCAGATCATTCCTGACTGACAGAACACAGAGAGTATCCCTAGGACCTATAATGTCCAAACCTGCACCTCTACAATTCGGAGTGCCACAAGGATCAATCCTATCCCCTCTGCTGTTTGCAATCTACATGTTGCCACTCGGTACACTCATCCAACGACATGGCCTGACGTACCACTGCTACGCCGATGACACACAGCTATACCTGTCCTTCAAACCTGGTGGAACAGACCCTACCCCAAAAATAAACTCTTGCTTAGCTGAGCTTCAGGCATGGATGAATGATAACTGGTTAAAACTGAATGCTGACAAAACTGAGGTCCTGTTTGTCCAAAGCCAGTGCTCGCCATCAAAACAGCTCTATCCTAAAGCAACACCAATCAGGATTGGGAATTCAGACATAAACAGCTCCAACCTTGTGCGCAGCCTTGGCGTACTAATCGATGGGGAATTGAGTTTCAGAAACCAAATTTCATCTGTAGTTAAATCTTCCTTCTTTCATCTGAAGAACATTGCAAAGATTAAACATCTGATTCCCCCAGAGGATCTTCAAACCCTAGTCCACGCCTTCATCACATCACGGCTGGACTACTGCAATGCCCTTTATGCTGGCCTCCCCAAAAAAGACCTGCGTCGCCTGCAATTAGTGCAGAATGCTGCTGCCAGATTGCTAACAAACCAGCCTCGCCACTGTCACATTACACCGATCCTTCGCTCACTGCACTGGCTACCAGTAGAATGGAGAATACTCTTCAAGATTGGACTGCTGACATTCAAATCCCTGCACAATCTGGGCCCTGGATACATGAAGGACTTGCTGAAGCTGCACCACACCTCTCACAACCTCAGATCAGCAAGTTCTATAAACTTGGTCACTCCCAGAGTGCACCTCAAAAAATCTGGTGACAGAGCCTTCTGTCATGCTGCCCCTACTCTTTGGAACTCCCTACCACACCCAGTAAAGACAGCACCATCCCTGGAGCTATTCAAATCCAGACTGAAAAGCCACCTGTTTAGCCTGGCATTTCCAGATTTATAAAATTCTTCCCCTGTACCACGATGGTCGGAGCCATGCTTATGCGCTTTGAGTCCCACGGGAGAAAAGCGCTTTACAAATGTTATTTGTTGTTGTTGTTGTCTGAATGACTCACACACTATGCTTAGCTGAGCCTATTAGAAGCTGGTTAGTTTGTTTGTAAACACTGCCTAAAACTGTTAATTACAAGCCAGGATTGCAGCAAGGAGTGGCAGACACAGCACAGATGGGCCCAGGAGAAAATAATGAATAGAATGGTATGCTTTTTATTGTAAGAATATTAGAGTACAGATTATCTTTAAGCAAGCACCCACGGAGTGGTTAGATGTGATGTGCTAAGACTTGTAGTGCCTCTGCACAATTAGACACCCCAGCCAGTCCGTACTTCAGTCAAGTCAGCACCATCAGCAGTATTAATAGCTCTTACCACTTAAGGACCACGGGATTTTCCTGATATTGGTGCTGCGTGGGCTCTCCAGCCCGCAGCACCGATCAGGATTGCAGCATGGCGATCAGACTTCCCCCCTTTTTTCCCCACTAGGGGGATGTCCTGCTGGGGCGGTCTGATCGCCGCCGGCTATCTGCGCTTTGTGGGGGGGGGGGGGCTCTTCAAAGCCCCCCTCCGCATCGATTTCTGCCCTCTCTGCCCATACCTGCTTCGGATAGGCTTTAGCCTATCAGATGCCAGCGATCCCCGGCCAATCAGAGGCCGGGGATCGCCGATCTCCTTTACGGCGCTGAGCGCCGTATGATGTAAACAGTGGCGACTTCTTCCCCGCGTGTTTACATTTAGCCTGCGAGCCGCGATCGGCGGCTCGCACACTGTTCACGGAGACACCCTCCGTGAACTGGCATGGAAAGGCCGTTTCCATGCTATACCACTAACGACCTGCCGACGCCTATCGGCGTTAGGCGGTCGTTAAAGAGAGTCTGAAGCGAGAATAAATCTCGCTTCAGACCTCATAGATAGCAGGGGCATGTATGCCCCTGCTAAACCGCCACTATTGCGCCGCTAAACGGAAGTCCCTTCACCCCCAAATCCCCTCCATACAGAGCGCTTCCGCATTGGGGCAGGGCTAACCGCCGCAGCCCTGCCCCACGCGCGTCTGTTAGACGCGTATCTCCGCCTCTCCCCCGCCCCTCTCAGTCTTCCTTCACTGAGAGGGGCGGGGGAGAGGCGGCGATGCGCATCTGATAGATGGCGCTGAGAGGCAGGGCTGCAGCCGTTAGCCCTGCCCCTAGGAAGAGATTTTTACGACCAAGTTTGCGACCAACTTTTGCGGGGGTGGGTTTGGGGGTGAAGGGACCCCCGTTAAGCCGCGGGATAGCGGCGTTTTAGCAGGGGCACACGTGCCCCTGCTAACTATGAGCTCTGAAGCAAGATTTATTCTCGCTTCAGAGTCTCTTTAAGTGGTAGTAGCATGACAATCTTCCAATCAGCGACAGCCCCGCTGTTTCGGTCAAGGACCTTTCTCAAGCTGGATAGAATCATATCATATATCGGAATGATGCAACGTTATAAATAAAGCTATGACTGAAATTTAAATGAGACTCTTCTTTTTTTTGCTACTAATGTTCTATTCCTTATCCGTACTACGCATACAATTCATTATATTTTTTTCCGCTTCAGGATTGCTTTTAATCGATTGAGCAATATCAATACACTACAATTTGTTAACGAGGTTTATGAGCAATTAGGCAAAATGCTTTGCATTGACCGTCTAACTGAAATTGCAATGCATACTTTTTATTCTGACACACTTGATGTACACACGATTGAACTAGGAATCAACATAAACATAATGTAATTGATGTAAATTCCATTGAATCTATAGTATAGCGATGGATCTTTTAGCGATGGCGTGACAAATGTATGAAACTGCCATCTTTCCGATCATTTTACGATCGCATAAAAATAATCAACATCGCCAATCAATTTTTCCATCGATTTTAGCCCTTAGTATCATTCAAAAGGTGTAATTTATTGACATAAAGCGTTTAAAATTCTGAAGTCAATAAGCTGCGATCATTTGATTTTTTTATTTCATCTAATGTCGAATTGGGCAAAAAATATGGTGTAGTGTATGGCTACCTTAATTTGGGGATGTTTGACCCACATAATAGTAGTACGAGGAACAGAGATGGACTGAGATGTAATGAGGCCCTTGATAAGGTAGTAGATTTGTGGTCGTTTTGGCAAGCTAGAGTGGAAAGAAATCAAAGAAGGTGTCAGGCAGGCCCCTTGATACCCGCTAGGCCCCAGGCACCTGCCTAGTTGCCTGGTGGATGATCCTGCTGTGAGTGGTTGATTGCTTTTATCACAGAGCGTAGTGATCTGTGACCAGCAGTAACAGTTCCTCCAGTTCCTCACAAGGAGCAAGGTGGAAGAAAATCTATTTACTTGCTCTGTGTCAATTAAACGTCACGGATCATTTTCCCAGCGATGGGTGTGGTCAAATTAAATAAACCAGGATTGTTCCGGTATGTTCTGTAAAACGAACAGGAACCATGAGGTCAGCCTGTAAATCTGCAACTGGATAATACTGAGAATAATCATAATACAGCAACTAACAGCAGGGAAATCATTCTGAAGAAGCTCTGATTCCAAGACAATGGAAATTAAGGTGGACCTGAACTCTTGCACAGGACAGAAGGAAAACATAAAGTAATGCACCCTGTATGTATTTAGAGAGTTTAGCCTGTCTAATACCCCCTCATCTGTGTCTTATCACAAGTTTTAATTTGATCTCTCCCCGTGTCACCTGACTGCCACGGCAGATAAGTTCATTTGAAAGCACAGGATGTTATGTCTGCTTCCATTAAAGCAGGAAGTAGATAGACTGCAGATTTATTATAAGATTTGTATCAGCTGCTACAAAGAAACATTTTTCTTTAAAGGTTATTATGCTGGTGCGTATCTTTTAGAGCAGGGAGGAAGTTCTGAGTTCAGGACCTTACTTTAATATATAAAAGCCCTTTTCACAGTATAAATTCCACTCTTCTCAAATACAGAAATTGTTACAAATATATCATAATATTGCATTAGTCATTTGGTAAATTAACCACTTCAGCGTTCAGTCGTTTTTCACCTTATGCATCCGAGCAATTTTCACCTCCCATTCATTTGCCAATAACTTTATCAATACTTATCACAATTAATTGATCTATATCTTGATTTTTCCGCCACCAATTAGGAACATTTTGCTAAGAATTATTTTTTTCTAAATTCATTTTAAACGGGAGTATTAAGAAAAAATGGAGAAAAAAGTTCATAAAGTTATCGGCCATTATAGCTTTAAAATAATACATGCTACCATCATTAAAACCTATGTATTTTATTTGCCCATTTGTCCCAGTTATTACAAAATTTTAATTATGTCTCTATCACAATGAATGGTGCCAATATTTTATTTGGAGATAAAGGTGCATTTTTTCAGTTTTGCATCCATCATTATTTACAAGTGTAACGATTGTGGAATTCTCTCCGTGATCAGCGCACAAGACGTGCGCTGACATTGCGGAAATCCTCCACAAGCGTATAATTTGGGGGAACCCAGCAAAAGGTGCAACGCACCTGTAGAGGGAAATTCCTGTCGGCAGGTGGAGCTGTGGAGTGCAGCGGAACAGCTCCTCTGCCCTGCCACAGACGCAAGACAGGAATTGCACAAAGGGAAGAAACGCAGGGCAAGTTCGCCCTGAAATAGAGAGATCAAAGCGACAGAGGGTATGTGTGTCCACCAATCTAGTCGCCACCCTGTGACGATGAACACACAACCATGAGGATAAAGTGAGAAGGCAATCGCCAGAGATGGTGATTGCTAGCAGCGACACAAGACCGAATAAGCACAGATGAGGAATGTATGTATGTCCACCAATCTAGCCGCCAACCTGCGATGGTGGACACACAACAGAGGAAACCAAGTGAGAACGCAATCGCAAGAGAAGCGATTGCGAAAGAGAATGAGCAAAGGGACAGATTGTATGTGTGTGCACCAAACTAGTCGCCAACCCGCGACGGTGCACACACACAACAGCAGATATGAAGTAGGAACGCAATCGCGAGAGAGGCGATTGCCAGAGGTGACACAAGGCTACAGCAAGGCAGAGCACGAGAGTAGCAAAGGCACAGCAAATCATACAATGAGAAGATAAGGAAAATAACAAACGCTAACTAAACGCGAACACCGCACTCATTCGCAACAGCGCACGCGTTTATGCGCGGTCTCCGCATGTTAAGCACAACAGAGACAAGCACGCCTAACCAGCTAACCACCGACAGACAAACATGAAACAGAGGACGCGAGCGCTTGCTTAACGGTTACCTCACCGAGCCTCCAGCAAGCGTTCGTAGCAGACAAGACAGATACATGAAAACAGGAATAAGTGAGAGATAACAGCAAGAGAGATGGAGATCAGACGGATCCACAGCACTAGCGCTAGGCGAGTGCGATCCAGGCAAGACAGATGGATGAGATAGCTGGTAGCAACCGCTGCTCCAGCTATACTCCAAGAACAAAGATCAGAACGACTTCCTGTCGACCACCGCTGGGACAGAACAATCGCAACAGACAAACAAAACAGATATGCAATCCTAACTGCACTAGGGAATCTGCCTAGTGCAGTCCCAGGAATTACTCTAAGCTAATCTTTAAACAATGAGCAAGGCTGACACTCCAGGAGTGTTTCACAGGACTAACCCTTATGACCAGCCCAGGTCTGTGATATCACATGGTATTTATAGTACAAACCTCCAGAGGATGTGGCTAGGAAATTTGCATGACCAGCGTATGCAAATTCCCTAGCAGCAGCAAGCTGCAAAACTGACAAAAGGTCTCTCTTCCAGAGACCTGCAGAATGCAGACCTGAACAGTGGTCAAAAAACTGCCTGCCTGCGCAGGCAGCTGAGCGGATCATTACAACAAGCTTATAATTTAAAAAATGTTCGTAATATACCCTGTCCACATGCATATTAAAAAAGTTCAGACCCTTAGGTAACCATTTATGCTTTTTTTTGTTTTTTTAAATTGTAATTGTAATTTTTTTTCATTAAATTTTATTTGGGTAATTTTTGGTGTGTCAGGTATACAGTTTTAAATGTAATAATGTGTATTTATTTCATAAAAAAATGTATGTAAATGTAGTTTTACTATTTGGTCACAAGGTGACCACAGTCTTCTCAAAGAAGCCGTCGGTCTTTTTACCGGGGACTTAGATCAATGAATGGGAACTATGTTCCCATTCATTGATCTCCGGGCTACTGAGGGGCGGCACGGGAGCACGCAGCAGTGCATAGCAGCAGCCTTTTGGACAGGACAGTCACGTCCAAAAGGCTAAAATGGTTAAAGTGCGGGGGATATGGCATATTTATTTCCTTTATTTAACAATGCACATTGCCTGGCTGCCCTGCTGATCCTCTGCCTCTAATACTTTCAGCCATAGACCCTGAACAAGCATGCAGATAAGGTGATCTGACTGAAGTATGACTGGATTAGCTGCATGCTTGTTTCAGGCGTGCGATTCAGACACTACTACAGCCAAAGGGATCAGCAGGACTGCAAAGCAACTGGTATTGCTTAAAAGGAAATAAATATGTCTCCACATCTCTCTCACTCCAGGTGTGCTTTAGGCCAGTTTTACACGTAGGGCTGGCGTTGCGGTGTGATGCACTGCCCCTCATGCCATCACGGTCATATGCATAGCACCCCCAGTCCTCCTCCCCCCCCCCCCCGCATACCACTCACGCCCTTTACTGTCCGCTGCCACCCCTCGCGCAGTTCCTTATTTCCTGCTCGACAGGATGTCACTTAGATTCTTGGCTTCCCCGTTATATTTGCGTTGTTCAGCACATGAGCGTTGCACCGCCAACAAGTTTCTGCATTGCGCATTGACTTCAATGCATTTCGCTGCCGCTGCATCGCAAGCATACTTTCCAAGCCGTCTGAGTACAGAGGAAACAAGCAAGCACTCCTTCCTGAGCTATTCTGAACTGCAAAAGCGCGAGTTTCAAAGGCAAGGTTAGTATTGGGGCCTTCTACCACCTCTGGGCCCCCCTGAGGGGCTGCTCCCCCCGAGTTACGCCCTTGGTGCCTGCGCAGTTCAGGATAGCAGTGCGCCACTTACTTAGGACCCCGACGACAAGGAGCACCAGGACACATCTAAAAAGGTAATCTATCCCATCATGGTTTTTATTTAAAGCGGAATATAACCCATAATTTCTTCTTTGCTCTAAAAGATTATTTACAGCATATAATATACTAACACAATGTTTTTATTTAGTAAAACAGCATTCAAAGGGTTACATCACAGGGCTGACTCTTTCTTCTGCAGGGAGAACCCGCATCTGAACTGCTTATAATCTTATCTTGTGTACACCTTCTTTACTTGATACATTTATGTAAACATTCTCTGGCTGTGCAGGACTTCAACTGATGAGTGCAAAACAGATGAGAAATAACTGCTGGCAGCATTTACAACAGAATGACAACATTTATAAATAAAATGCACCAGCAGCTTTCAAAGTAAATTAACTTCCCTGGCGGTAACCCCGTGTGTGACACGGGGTAAGCCGCCGGAGGGTGCCGCTCAGGCCCTGCTGGGCCGATTTACATAATTTTTTTTTCAAACACGCAGCTAGCACTTTGCTAGCTGCGTGTTTGGTCTGATCGCCGCCTGCCGCCAATGCGCCGCTACCCGCCGCGATACAGGCCCCCCCCCCCCGCATACCCCTTGCGCAGCCTGGCCAATCGCGGCCAGGCTGCGCTATGGGGTGGATCGGGATTCCCTGTGACGTCACGACGTCGATGACATCACTCTGTTCATCGTCATGGCGACGGGGGAAGCCCTCAAGGAAATCCCGTTCAGAACGGGATTTCCTTATGGGCAAGCGGCGCCGGCGGCGATCGGTGGGTACGGGGGGGACGCCGCAGGGAGGGGGAAGCATGTAGCTAGCGCTAGACTAGCTACATGCTAAAAAAAAAAATAATTTGAAAAAAAAACCTCCCGCGGCCGCGCAGCCGCATTTATCATACCGCCAGGGAGGTTAACTGAACTTTGGGAAGTTATAATATCTAATTAAATATTAATACTTGTGCACAAAAGCAAATATGATAATTGTATGGGTTATAAAAAGTAGGAAAACACATTTTTGTTGAAAATTTTGTCAGAGTTTTAAACCGCTTTTTAATAGATTTTCACCAGTTCAGGGGTAATGTAAAAGCCTATTCCAAAGCAAGCAATTATGGTGATGGATTGCTGTATCTGCTGCTGTTTCGGACATAAAGTGCAGTATGTGAAGTCTTGAAGAAGCCACTAGGAGGGACACTGATGCCCTACCATCAGCTGACAGAGTTTTGTACGGATGTGACTGCACTGTCTGAGCGTCTGACCTTGCTATGCCATGGTTTGTAACAAACTTCTATACCGGGAGTGTCAGAGGCATGAATAACCCTTTAGTGTTTAAGCAACTGTCAGACCTCATTGGGAAGATAAGCTTCACAGGTAAGGCCATTTTTCATAGAATTTCAAAAACCGGAGGGCGGACCTCATCCAGTAGAGGCTGCAGACTCTGCAGCTCTCACCAGCATGCTGGGACTATTAACCCATTAACAGCTTCAATAGAGTGCACTGCTTTTGGCCTAAGTTGGCAGAACTCGTGCTGTAAATTCTTGGAATGCTTCGATCTCTCTCTTCTAGCAGAAAATATAGAAACTGAAAAAAGTCATCTGTTATTTTCTCACACTGTCCTCTATCAACAATAGGCCATAAATACACATTACATTAGTATTAATTAGAAGCAAAGGAAATTTAAAGAACAAGCGACACCCATGCTAACCTAGAAATAAAAAACACATATATAAGTAGATAAATACTACTTCTACTAACATAACAGATGTATTGTGCTATCCACGTAAGGATTCCTGTGAATTTTATAAAGGAAAAGCAAAGAATCCTATTCTAGGCAGTGGCCATTTTGCCAAGCTAATGCTGACATCATATCCTCCCTGACTCTTGTTTCCCCCCTCCCTTCTCTTGCTCATTGTGTATTCATTAGCTGCCCTCCTCCCAGAGCCTTCAGACACTCCCACTGAGGTGTATACTAACAACTGCACTGTCTTTTTCCCCCCCCCTTTTCTCCTCCAATCGCTAAGTCACCTCAGCCTTGCTTGTAAACACAAGTGAGCAGAGGATTGTGTTTCAGATAAGCAGCTAAGCAGGGAAATAAATGGAAGAGGAGGAATAGATTATAGATAACAAGAACCCCCAGCATTCAACTGTTTGGCACTAGGTCCAGTGCTCCCAAAGTATGTGATAACTCCAAATCATAACAGCAGAAAAAGTTTTGAATGCAGGATTAGCATCTTTATGACTTAGTACACTCAGGCCAGTTGCTGTTGAAATTAGATTTTTATAGTGACAATACCACTTTAACAAATAAGAAATAAAAACAAATGTGCTAACATAAATTGACCTGGAGGACTTGCAAGCCTATAAATAAATTGTATAGAATAAATTGTACATAATAATAATGTTATTTAGAGATGTAGCACAGGCTCAGGTAGAGAAAAGTTGAATTCAGAACTTCAACAGACTAAGTTTCCCCGGGCAAATTCCTGCTCCTGTTTACAGTATGTCCTTAGTGGGGGGTTTGATGGGAGGGGGTCCCTGGTGGATCATATGTGCAGCTTTCTAGTCAACAGTCACATTTTAACATTGTCTGCAAAGTGTGATGAACAAACACTGTAAATTCCTTCTCTCCGACCATGATTAACCACTCGGAGGCTGATCCAGGCCTGTTCCCAGCATGTGCTAAACTGAGCCAGGATAAGGCAATATAGGGCCTTGCTAGCGATCTACAATATTGTCTCCATGGATGGAAGTACACATGGTATAACTGCAATACAAATGTCTTCATTTGTTTTAACAGTACTGGTACGCAGGTGGCCACAAAATCGTAGACCTGTTGATTTAACTTTTTCATGTGATAATCAAGAAAAAAAAAAAACGCTACTGTGCTAGGTTAGTTCTGCGGAGAACCAGCCCATAAGACTTAAAGGAGTCATCAGGGGAAAAAGTGTAAAATAAGTGACATTCACCAGGGGCTTCCTCCAGCTCCAAGGACGTCCCTCGCCGCAGCTCTGCCCGCAGCTGTTCGCTGCAGGTCCGTCCCCGGCGATGGCGTCAGAGCGACCTCCTGCACATTCCGCTTCGGCCCACGTGGCGGTGATTGACAGCGCCGCTCGCGCAGGCGCAGTACAGAGCGACCTGTAGGTCGCTCTGATGTGATCGCCGGGGACCGGGATGGGGAAGCAGGAAATTTGGGCGCATGAGGCAGGTGGACAAAAAGGGCGCAGCCATTCACTCCCATAATAAATATCGTTTAATCGGCGCCCAACAGGAAAAAAGGGCGCCGGAGAAAAACAACGTTTTAAAAGCGGCGCCCGGAGACTTTTAATGTTTTATAACTGTTTCTCATGATTACACATTATTTAATGATTTATAATTTTTTAAACATTATTTTTAAACGAAAAACAGTACAATATTTTTTTAAAACATTACTTTTAAACGAAAAACCGTACAATTTTTTTTTTTTTACATTTGTACACGAAAAACCGCACCATATTTTTTTAAAACGTTATTAATGCTTATCACAGGGGGGTCTTAGGTTTACGCACCACCAGGGGGGTCTTAGGTTTAGGCACCAACAGGGGGGTCTTAGGTTTAGGCACCAACAGAGGGGGGTCTTAGGTTTAGGCACTAACAGGGGGGTCTTAGGTTTAGGCACCAACAGGGGGGGTCTTAGGGTTAGGCACCACCAGGGGGGTCTTAGGTTTAGGCACCAACAGGGGGGTCTTAGGGTTAGGCACCAACAGGGGGGTCTTAGGTTTAGGCACCAACAGGGGGGTCTTAGGGTTAGGCACCAACAGGGGGGTCTTAGGTTTAGGCACCAACAGGGGGGTCTTAGGGTTAGGCACCAACAGGGGGGTCTAGGGGTTAGGGATAGGTACAGGGAGGGTTCTGTGTGAGAGTAGGGTTAGGTATAGCTTTAGTAAAATTCTTATTAATGTTTTATAAAACGTTATTATAAATTTCAATTTTTAAACAGGGAAGATTAACGTTTTTAAAATTGCTGATTTTATACACATTATTTAATGATTTATAACTTTATAAAACATTATTTTTAAACGAAATATAACACAAATTTTTTTTAAACGTTATTCATGATTATCTTTTAAAACCCTGCGCCCTTTTTTCCCGGCGCCCTTTTTTAACGTACGCCCGGGATGGACCTGCGGCGAACGGCTGTGGGGAGAGCTGCGGCGAGGGACGTCCTGGGAGCTTGGGGCTGGAGGAAGCCCCCGGTAAGTACCACTCATTTTACACTTTTTCCCCTGATGACTCCTTTAATGTGGCCATACAGGGGCGTAACTAGAAATCACTGGGCCCCCCTGTGAAACTTTGGATGCCCCCCCCCCCTTTTCTACACAGGTAAACTGAGAACCAATGTTATTCAATTGGCTAGTGCACACTTGGATATGTTTTCCCCATGCAGATAGAAACAGACAGCAGTGAAGGACTACATGCATTTTCTCTATTAATTACATTAGCTTCTGTGATAAAACGTGCATGTTTTCACACATACAGACACACATGGTGTGCAGACACCGCATACAGAAAACTGACAGACGAGTGTGCTCCCAGCCTCAGCTTATTACACTCACTCTGTCCATCTCTGATGGAGCAAAACTGGCACTACAGACTTCTCCAGCATCACTACAGTGCACAGCACTTGGGGAGGGGTAGAGAGGCTGGGGGCTGGGGACTTTACACAAGTCATTAGAACAATTGTGCAGAGAGCAGAACTTTTTTTTCTCTCCATGCCCTTAGTTGCCAGTCTCTCAGGACAGGAAAAAGAAACTTCTCCCCCATGGGGCTCCCTGTTGCTTCTGGGCCTCCCTGCGGCTGCATCCCTTGCAGGGCCTATTGTTACGCCCCTGTGGCCATACATCTAGCGATTTTTGTGGCCGATCGACCAATCGACAAATCTCTCTCTGATCAAATCTGATCAGAGAGAGATCTGTTGGCCGACATAAACTGAAGGCATTTTTCAGCATGAAATCTTTCGGGAATCGGACTTGTGACTTTGCTACGCCGCCCCCTGGCTGCTGTCCCCCTAATGTTTTATTTCTCCTCCCCCTGTCCCCCATTGCTCATGCAGTTATACTTTGCATCTATGCCCCCACGTGGTTGCCACCCCTATAGCACGTGGGTGTGTGTGCGGAGACCATGTGATGGGTAAAGGGGTGGGGGGGGAAGCCAAGGGGGCTTCCGTAGCATTTTTTCGTGATTACCGCAACACTGTTAGCACCACACACTCGATCAACCACGTCGGTGCAAGATTTTGCAGCATGTGCAATCAATACCTGCGACCAATTTCGGGCCAAAATTGGTTGATTTGTCGATTGGGCATGCACTTGGTGGCACCGATTTTCATCAGATTCGATAACAATTATCGAGATTGTGAATCTGTTTCATAGTGAAATCGATTCAAAATCTGTTTGCAGTGTAGGCAGCCAACAGATCCCTCTTTAATCAGATTCGATCACAGAGGGATCTATCTGCTGGTCGATCTGGTGGCAATCGACCCGTGTATGGCCACCTTTAGATGCTACATGGTCCCCTGCTGTTTTGGGCTGCAGACAACAATGAAGTTTCAATTGCCAGTGGTTATGGCCATACACTTGTTATTATGGTGGAATCCACCATGTTCGACCATCAGATAGATTCTTGTCAGATCAAATTTGATGAGAGAGGGATCAAATCCTTCCACCAGTGCTGGGCCGAAATTACGCATGAGCGTAATTACGCATCGTAATTCAATGTAAATTTACGCGTAAGCGCTACGCGTAACTTACGGTCTTACGCGTAATTATTTACGCGTAAGCAGTAAAGTGGTATCGTAATTACACTGTCTACCGTAATTGCTAGGTATGCGTAATTTTACGAACACTTACGCGTAATTTTACGCGTAATTACTAACGTAAAAACTCCCCTTTTCTAAGAGTAGCCAATCAGTCAACATCCTAAGCAACCAATAGTATCTTCTCCCGCCCTTCAGTATAAGCGTACGTTTTGACGCATACGAATGATATGTACGCAATAACTGTCACATTGACGGCTATTGCATACATATCGTCCGTATGCGTAAAAAAATACGCATTAATGGGTATTACGGCACTACGCGTAACATCGTAGTGTAAGCACCTACATTACGGCATCCTTACGCGTAACTGCGTAAGTTTACGCGTAATTACAGTGATGTACCGTAGATAATTTCCTACCCCGTAACCGTAATGCGTAATAGCGTAAAATTACGCGTAATGATCCGTAAGCGTAGATTTTTCCATTACGACCAGCAGTGCCTTCCACACACTACTAGCGCTTGGAAGCGCTTGTACCTGATGTTCTACTGTTGCAACTTCTTCCACACACCAGGCGTAGGTTTTTAACCACTTGGGGTTTTTACCCTTACGGACCAGAGCAATTTTCACCTGTCAGCGCACCTCCCTTTCATTTGCTTACATCAAAATGATCTGCACCTTGTTTTTTTGCCACAAATTGGGCTTTTTGGGGGTGATATTTGTTACAATAAATAATAAAATCAATTAAAATGGTCATACCACCAGCAACCATAATTATATATATCTAGACATAATCTGTCTATTAACTATATAGATCCAATATTATAGAAAGACCCTGAGGTGTTCAGTAAAGAGCACCTACAGGGATTGAACCCGTTCAGTATACTCCCAAAAGTTAGTGAAAAGTAACCAGAGTGACATGAGTCATATATTGCCTGCAAAAACACTATGGGCCCGATTCACAAAGCAGTGCAAACTTTTTCACTTAGCATCAGTAGATGTAGTTTCTCTATATAGTCGCATCTGCCATGCGGATGGTTTAGATGCAATTGGATCCTTTTTACCAGAGTGGGTGGAGGGAGATGCTTTACAGTGGTTTGTCCTGGCGGGTCTGGAGTTTGTCCTCACCCGGAACTCATTCCTCTTTGACCGCCAGTGGTACCATCAGGAGGTCGGCACGGCAATGGGGAGCCCGGTGGCCCCCACCTATGCCGGCCTCTTCATGGGCCGCTGGGAGGCGGATTACATTTATTCATCGAGGAATGGGTTCCTGGAGCGGATTAAACTCTGGACCCGCTATATTGATGATATTCTAATAGTATGGGAGGGGCCACAAGCAGTTTTTGAGGATTTTATGAAATATCTGAATTCTAACAATGTCAACATGGCCTTTACCCATTCCTGGGGGGATCAGCGGCTACAATTCTTGGATTTAGATATTCAAGTGCAAGAGGGAATGTTGGTGACTAAAACTCATAGAAAACAAACAGCAGTTAACACACTTTTAAGTGCCACCAGTTATCATCCACCCTCGACGATCAAGGGGGTCCCCTATGGACAATTCCTCCGGTTACGGAGGAATGCTAGCTCATGGGAGACCTTTCTTGAGCAGTCTGAGGATCTCAAGTCTAGACTGGTAGAGAGAGGATATAAATCGAATGTTATACAGCAAGCATTCTTACGGGCAGCGGGTAAAGATAGGGCCTCTTTATTACAACCAAGGAGGGAAAGGAATCATGATTGTACCCAAGATAGGTTTTTTATGCATTTTTCCTATTCACCAATGTTTCAACATATCAAACAGGCGATAGGGAAGAACTGGTGGATCATTCAACAGGATAAACTATTGAGCTCAAAAAATACATTGAGTCCCTGTGTTTCTTATAAGCGGGTCCCTAATTTGAAAGACAAATTATCACACAGTGAATTCACCAGTCCCCAATCCCAAACTTGGTTAGGTTCTAACCGCCCAAGGGGCAATTTTAAATGCCAGAGATGTTCCTGCTGCAACTTTTTAGAGTTGGGGAATATCTTTACATGTTTTGGAAAGACATGCAGGATAAAACAATTTATCAACTGCAGAACAAAAGGCCTAGTTTATGCCCTTATATGCCCATGCCAGAGAATCTACGTTGGCGAAACTACGAACATGCTCAAGGACCGTTACCAGGCCCATTGCCGTTCTGTCCATAGTGGGGAAGGTAGCCCCAGAGTGATCGAGCACATGCGAACAGCCCACAATAGTGATGTGACAAAATTGAGATTTTTAGGCTTAGAACAAGTTAAACGGGATAGACGGGGTGGAGACTGGCACCGTAGGCTTCTCCAGAGGGAGAGCTTTTGGATATCATATTTTGATGCGGTAGGACCCTTAGGATTGAATGTAAAAAATAATTTAGCAGTATTTATTTGAACAAGTGTTTGTATTTTAATATTATTTTAAATTTCCATAAGTACTCATTCTAGTATATGGTTTACCCCTTTTTGTAACTTGTATAATCTCTATGATCCCTCCATTAATCCTTTTGTTAATTTTCAGGAATGGCTATGGATCCCGTTTCAATGGTCCGTTTCTGTGGGTCTGTGAGTATTCAATGACAGATGTTTGTAATTTGTAATTTATTATACCTTTCTAACCTGGTTGTGCCGCATTCCCGCATAGACGGACCTAGTATCCCATAATTGGGATATATATTGTTAATTGGGATTATACATAAGGAGCAGCTGCCATATTCATTATTACTTCCCTAACTTCCATCTATTTGAGAGATTTTTGGTGGCACTAACTTTTTAGGCCACATGATGGCAGTAGTGGACATTTGTATCTTTTTCGGGCATAGGTTTCAATTTATCTACACTCTGGTCGCCCCCTGGTGGATAAAAATTTCTTTTTCCGCGTTCCAAGCGTCCTTTGGAACGCATTGGACTGATGTATTGACGTCCTGCGCATACCGGATATGACGCGTATGCGTCTTCCGGGTTGCGCTTCACCCAGGCGGAAGTGCCATTTGAGAGGCCAGCAAAACGACTTGGCGTGCGTTCCATGCGCGAATAGTGCGCTATTTTGAATCATCACTGGCAGCTGCTGCTTATGGATGGGGTAAGAGTTTATTTAAGGGGTGAGCACACAAGGGGTGATTGTCCTGACGATGCGCCACAGTGTATAGAGGCGCGAAACAGCTGTCGACCTCCCCACCAGCCTAGTACCTCTCTCAACATTGTACTGCATGTAATGTATGCCGTTTTTATTACCTTTCTACAATAAAAGTGAAGTTTTATAAGGGATGTGCATAGCCCCTTTCTCTCTACCTACTGGAAGTGCAAACTTTTTCGCGGACTTTTGCGCGCGCAATTTGCCACGATTCGCGCGATCGCGGACTTTTGCACGCGCAATTGGCAAATTGTGCGCGCAAAAGTCCGCGATCGCGCGAATCGCGGCACTTTGCGCGCGAAAAAGTCCGCGAAAAAGTTTGCACCGCTTTGTGAATCAGGCCCATAGTGTCATCAATATGATGCAAAAAACAAAAGGGTCAAAGATACAATGTGATCAATAATACAAAACTCATAACAAAAAAATAAAAGTGAGGCTGTGTGTTGGTGGCAATAGAGAGGAGAGGAGGTCCCGGGGCGGATGTCTCCACCGATTCCGCGACGATTATGCCGCTTTTTCAAGAGCAGGGGGATCTCCGGTCCGGAGAGCCCCCTGTTTATTGATGACTGTTAATAAATTGTGTATCTTTTTGAATACTACAAATATGTGGTGCTGTGTGAAAGGACCTATGTCCTCTTCCTTTGCACTTCTGTCACCCTTTGTCCTCCGCTCCCCCTCATGTGACTCCTGCTCTCCCCCCCCTTATGTTCCTCTGCCCCCCATGTCTCCACTCCCCCCATGTATGCTCCTCTCACCGGCTCACCTTATCCACGCTCCCGCGGTGACAGCAGACCTCCCCTGCACGGCTTCCCTAGTGATGGCTTCTGCTGATGATGCGATCAACAGAAGCCGGCACTAGAGGGAGCCGTGCAGGACAGGGAAGGTCTGCTGTCACCGCGGGAGCCATGGATAAGGTGAGCCGGTGCTGCCACTTCTGCTAACTACACATATGGAGGGAGAGGAGCATACATGGAGCTGGAGACACGTGGAGAGGTGGTGGGGATGCAGAGCAGCATCTGTGGGGACAATGCAGGGGGTCCCAGACTTTGCGTAGTGTTGGCGATTCGTATCAACCCAAAAAGTGTGACTTGTATGGCGGAAAATACAGTATGTTACTTTCACTACAGTTCTTCTTTAACCATTTAAGCCTTCTGGACGTAGAAGCTATGTCCAGAAGGCCATGTGTGCTCCCGCGCGCTCCTGCGGCCGATTGCGCACATGCACGTGCGATCCCGGCCGCGGATCGTTTGCTCAGGAACCAATTAATCAGGACGTTGCCCGATGATTGATTCCTCTCCCCGGCAGAAAAAGTGACTGCTTCTCTCGGAAGCCTCGCTTTTTCTGCCTCTTACGTCCCCCTACGTCCCTCTCTAAGCGTACATATTACGATTAGAGTGATGTCATGTAAATAAACTCAAGGTTACCATCTTGTGGCCAAAAAGTAAAACTACATTTACAAGTAAAAAAAATAAAAATAAACACATAGTTACATAAAAAAATTACTATTTACATCCCACCCTCCCAAAAATACCCAAATAAAATGTTTAATAAAAAAAACAAAAAACATTACAATAAAAAAAAAAAAAACATGTAAATATTTACCTAAGGGTCTAAACTTTTTAAATATCAATGTAAAGATGAAATATTTCTATTTTTTTTTTTATTATTATTATAAGTTTGGAAATAGTGATGGATGCAAAACGGAAAAAATGCACATTTATTTCCAAATAAAATATTGTCGTCATACATCGTGATATGGACATAATTTAAACGGTGTAATACCCGGGACTATTAGGCAATACAATACGTGGGTCTTAATTATGGAGGCATGCATTATTTTAAAACTATAATGGCCGAAAACTGAGAAATAATTATTTTTTTCTGTTTTTTTCTTATTCTTCCTGTTAAAATGCATTTACAGTAAAGTAGCTCTTAGCAAAATGTAACCACCCAAAGAAAGCCTAATTGGTGGTGGAAAAAACAAGATATAGATCAGTTCATTGTGATAAGTTGTGATCAAGTTATAGGCTAATGAATGCGTGGTAATAATTGCTCGGATGCATAAAGTGAAAACGACTGAAGGCTGAAGTGGTTAATACTAAAGTGTCTTTCTATCATTGCATTTTGTCTGGAGGATATTTCAGCCACTCTGAGGAATTGATTTGTGCAATAGTCTCGACAGTCGGTACAATGTACAGAGCCCTCCCGGGCCTGATGCTGCGTGGTGGTGAAACGTATGATTCACTCTCAGGGTGACACATGCTGAACTTTGTGATGTGATGCTGGAAGAGCCCTTTACACAGCGCTATGCAGAGGCGCTGGCAGCTGGGAAATCCTGGCCCGGATCTGATCAGTTATTACTCCTCCGCCCAGCACGGAATGCAGCGTACAGAGGATATCTGGGCAAATACAAAACAACCCATTCCATACAGATATGTGCAAGCAAACACAACAGCATAATAACCTTTACAGAAAAACATTCCTTTATCACAGCTGATACGAATCCTGCAATAAATCTGCAGTGTGTCTACTTCCTGCTTTAATGGAAGCATAGATAGGGTTAACATCATCCTGTGTTTACAGATTAGCTGATCTGCTGTGGCAGTAAAGATTCCTGAGCTGACGCAGCTGAGGGATCAAATTACGATGGTGATTAGTTAGATATGAGGGGGGAATTAGACCGGTTAAAACCTCTAAATACATACAGGGTGCATTTCTCTGTTTTCCTTCTGTCCCGTGCAAGAGTTCAGGTCCGATTTAAGCACAGAAGAACCCACAAACAGCCTAATGCTACGTACACACATGCGACAACGATCGTTCGTTGTCAACGACGAACGATCTTTTAATTGACGAAAGAACGACCGAAGTAAAGTTAGTTGTAAAAAGTATGTAACGATCACATCGTTAGAACGAACGTTACACCACGTAAAAGCACTTAATGCGCCTGCGCATAAAATTGTAAAGTTCCTTGGAGAAAAAGTGAAATGCGCATGTCCAGCCTGGTACGAACGATCGTTTCCAACGATGTGCCACTTTTGCTAACGATCGTCGGTGGTAAAAATCCGCCAAGACAGAACTTTGTTTTGTAGCGATTTGCCTCGTTCGTCGTTTGCCTTAATAGTCGTTGGTTCGTTTTTTGTAACGATCGTCGTTGGTAAAGATCGGGGAACGATCGTTACAAACGACTATAGTCGCATGTGTGTACGCACCTTAAGAAGTTGGTCTTCACCACTGTTTGTACTGCTGGTGATTTGTGCTGGTTGGTTGAGAGTGATGGTTAGTTGAGTTCTGGGATTCGCCTGTATATTGCATGGTTCTGCATCAACTCAGAACTATTTGCGTCTCATTGACCTTCCATAGTAAGTACTCCCTAAGCGCTCCTTAAAGCTTTCACAGCAGGTCCAGCTCCCCAGATAACTTATTATTATTATTACTACATAGAATGACAAAGCTCTGGGCTCTGCACATCAGTGTATTGTTTCCCCGGCTGGGACAGCAGAATACACCTTTTATGTTCAGCGATGCACCTGACTTGCCGCAGACAAAACCTTCTCCAGTGTTGCCATGCATGGGCTACGCTGTGAGCTTTGTCATCTCAGAGTGTAACCGTCCTCTGTCCTATTCATCAAACAACCAGGGGAGAAATACCCGCTGTGGATTGATGTCAGCGACTTCACTTTCATCTTCCAAAGAGTATCCATTACCAGCCGGGGCACGTGGGTGGCAAAATCACTTACAGGACCGTCTGGATTCTTCTTCTTTACCTGGGATGAAATTGACGCCTTTTACAACTTTTTAGGCTGTTTTCACACTTACTGCATTTTGTAGCATTGCGGTACGCCCCTCCCCCCCAGCTCAGTGTAAGGGCAGCACTGTGGCGTAGCAGTTAGCGCTCTCACCTTGTAGCGCTGGGTCCCCGGTTTGAATCCCAGCCAGGTCACTAACTGCACAGAGTTTGTATATTCTTCCCGTGTCTCTGTGGGTTTCTTCCGGGCATTCGGTTTCCTCCCACATCCCAAAAACATGCAGATAAGTTAATTGGCTCCCCCCTAAATTGGCCCTAGACTACGATACATACGCTACACGATACATACATACATATATGACTATATTAGGGATTAGATTGTGAGCTCCATTGAGGGACAGTCAGTGACAAGACTATATATATATACTAGCTGATTGCCCGGCGTTGCCCGGGTATGTATTTGGCTGGTGTTAGCTCCGCCTACTTTTTCTAACCCTAACACACAATTACTCACTGACCAAGTTTGTGAGCTTTGCGGTCTTTGGTATCAATAATCTGCTTTGAAATGAAACAAATCTGATTGGCTGTGTGTGGCTCCACCCCCTTTTCTGAATTTGAACCCCAGTCACCCAATAACCAACTGTACCAGGTTTGAGGCCTGTGCCATTAACAGTTCAAGAATGGTAGCAATTAAATATTCCCCTTGAAAAGCAACAGGTGAAGTTTGATTCACTTTTGTAGGCTCCACCCACTTTTCTGAATATTAATCCCAGTCACCCAGTGACCAACTGTGCAAAGTTTAAAAACCCTGCTATTAACAGAATGGCTGCAGTATACATTTTCCCAGTGAAATTTGTATTTGTCTCCACCCACTGATGACCCGGCGTTGCCCGGGTATGTATTTGACTGGTGTTGGCTCCGCCCACTTTCTAACCCTAACACTCAAACACTCAATGACAAAGTTTGTGAGCTTTGGGGTCCTTGGCATCAATAATTTGTATATTCCCATAGAAATTAAACAAATCAGATAGGCTGTTTGTGGCTCCACCCCTCTCCAGCATTTGAACCCCAGTCACCCAATGACCAACTGTAGCAGGTTTGAGGCATCTACTATTAGCAGTGTGAAAATGGCAGCAATTTAAATATTCCACTTGAAAATCAACAAGTGAATTTTGATTGGCTATTATAGGCTCCACCCACTTCCCTGAATATTAATCTCAGTCACTCAGTGACCATCTGGGCAAAGATTAGGAACCCTGAAATAAACAGTGTAAGAAGGGCTGCAGTTTACACTTTCCCAGTGTAATTTGTTTTGGCTCCGCCCACTTTTTGTAACCTGGACACAAAGTCACTACTCAATGCCCAAGTTTGAGAGTTTTGGGGGTCCTTGGCATCAATAATTTGTATTTTCCCATGAAATGAAACAAATCTGATGCACTGTTTGTGGCTCTGTCCCCTTTTCTGAATTTGAACCTCAGTGACCCAATGACCAACTGTACCAGGTTTGAGGCTTGTGCCATTAACAGTGCAAGAATGGCAGCAATTTTTATATTCTCCTCGAAAAGTGACATGTGATTTTTGATTGGCATTTTTAGGCTCCACCCACTTTTATGAATATTAATCCCAGTCACCCAGTAACAATTAACTGTGAAGAAGGGCTGCAGTTTACAATTTACCAGAAAAATCTGTTTTTAACTCCACCCACTTTTTGTAACCTTGACACACAGTCACTACTCAATGACCAAGTTTGTGAGCTTTTGGGTTCCTGGCATCAAAATTGTGCTAATGGAAGCAGTTTATCCAGCAAAGAAATCTGGCTGTTTTTGGCTCCGCCCATTTACTAAATTTGAACCCCGAACACTTAACAACTGACTGTAGCAGGTTTGAGGCCTCTGCTATTAACAGTGTGAGAATGGCTGCAGTTTCAATATTCCCCTTGAAAATCAATAGGTGAATTTTGATTGGCTGTTGTAGGCTCCACCTACTTTTCCGAATATTAATCCTAGTCACCCAGTGACCAACTGTGTGAAGTTTGAGAACCCTGTCATTAACAGTGTAAGAAAAACTGCAGTTTACATTTCCCCATGTAAAAAGTTAGTTGTTTTTGGCTCCACCCACTATTTCTAATCTTGACATACAGTCACTTAATGACCAAGTTTATGATGTTAGGCCTCTGCCATTAAGAGAGCATGAATGGCAGCAATGTAAATATTCCCCTTGAAAATCAAAAGGTGAATTTTGATTGGCTGCTGTAGGCTCCACCCACTTTTCTGAATATTATATCCCAGTCACCCAGTGGCCAACTGTGTCACGTTTGAGAACCCTGCCAATAACAGAATGGCTGAAATCAATCTAACAAATCTGATTGGCTGTTTGTGGTTCCACCCCTTTAGTGAATTTGGACCCCAGTCATCCAATGACTGACTGTATCAGGTTTGAGGCCTCTGCCACTAACAGTGTAAGAATGGTAGCAATGTGAATATTCCCCTTGAAAATCAATAGGTACATTTTGATTGGCTGTTGTAGGCTCCACCCAGATTTCTGAATATTCATCCAAGTCACCCAGTGGCCAATTGTGTAAAGTTTGGGAACCCTGCAATGTAAAAAATGAAGTCGTTGGCACCGCCCACTTTTTTTCTAACCTTGACATACAGTCACTCAATTATCAAGTTTATCAGCTTTGGGGTCCTTGGTATCAATACTTTGTATATTCCCATTGAAAAATAAACAAATCTGTCTGTTTGTGGCTCCGCCCCCTTCCTGAATTTGGACCCTAGTAACCCAGTGACCAACTGTACCAGGTTTGAGGCATCTGCTTTTACCAGTATAAGAGAATGGTAGCAGATGAAATATTCCCTTTGAAAATCAAAAGGTGAATTTTTATTGGCTGTTGTAGGCTCCACCCACCTTCCAAAATCTTAATCTGTCAACCAATGACCAACTGTGCAAAGTTTGAGAACCCTGCCATTAACGGTTTAAAAATGGTTGCAGTTTATATTTTCCCAGTAAAAGTTCTTTTGGCTCCGCCCACTTTTTGAAACCTTGACACACAGTCACTCAATGACCAAGTTTGTGAGCTGTCAGGTTCCTGGCATCAAAAATGTGTGAATGGAAGCAGTTTATCCACCAAGGAAATCTGATTGGCTGTATGTGGCCCCGCCCCTTTAGTGAATTTGGACCCCAGTCACCCAATGACCGACTGTAGCAAATTTGAAGCCTCTGCCATTAACAGTGTAAGAATAGCAGCAGTTCAAATATTCCCCTTGAAAATCAATAGGTGAATTTTGATTGGCTGTTATAGGCTCCACCCATTTTCTTGAATATTAATCGCATTCACCCAGTGACCAAGTGTGGCAAGTTTGAGAACCCTGCGATTAACAGTCTAAGAATGGCTGCCGTTTACATTTACCCATTTAAAATGAACGGCTGAAATTTGATTGGCTGTTTTATGCTCCACCCCCTTTTCCTGGATTTGCAACCTCGGTCACCAAGTGACCAACTGTGCCAAGTGTGGGGACTCTGGCTTGATTACTGTGAGAATGGCAGTCTTTTACATTTTTTCCATTGACTTGAATGGGTGGAATCTGATTTGCTGTTTTTAGCTCCGCCCACGTGTGCAGGGGGGCCGCGAGACCCCCAGAACATATCATCCCAGGCAGTAAGGGATCTGTGTACCAAGTTTCGTTCAAATCGGTCAAGCCGTTTTCGCGTGATCGCGGCACATACACACACACACACACACATACACACACACACACACACACACATACATCCGATTTTATATATATAGATACTGTACAGCGCTGCGTAAGATGTTTGCGCTATATAAATACTAAATAATAATAAGTCTATAATGCAATGCACAAACACACTATAATGACGCGATGCTCCGGAATTAGCAAAATGGACGCAATGCAGCTGCAAACAGGGCCAGATTTACCATGAGGCAGTGTAGGCCCGTGCCTACAGGAGTCTGATGATAGAAAGGCGGCTCACTCCCCTCCCTAGTGCCTCCCTCCTTCTCTATGTAGAGTCCTGAACGAAGTGTAAATGAGAGGTTACTCACCCAGCTCTCGGCATTCCACTGACCAGCTCTCCCTTCAGTCAGGGGCAATCGAATACTGAGGGTACCTTTGGCTATCAAATACTAACCTGTAGCTACCTATGATTGGCAATGGATAGAGAGACGTGACAGCTGGGCCAGGCAGCACACTTGCGATACGGTTCGGCGGGGGTTGTAATTTCATGCAGGGTGAAATCTAGAGTGCCAGGACATCTGTGTCTATAGGCTCCTGCAGGGCCGGCCTTAGGTTTCACAGCGCCCTGAGCGAAACCTGATTTTTGTGCCCCCCCCCTTCATCCTCTTCCCGCTTGCGTGCACACATGCGCTCGCGCACACACACACGTCCATATGCAATTCACCTTTTCTCCTGAGTTACCTCCTAGGACAGTGGTTCCCAACCTTATTGATGTTGTGACACATCACGCCAAATGCTCAGATCTCTGTGACACGTCACAAAAATACTATTAACAACCACGAATGGATGGAAGGAGTGCATTATCCTGAATACACTTAAAAATGAAAACTAGAACCTTTCAGGAATATTAATAAAAACAATTAGTGGGACAGTTAGCCGCCCCCCAACCCCCCCCCACCCCCATTTAGAATGATAGCACAGCACTGACAATTTGCACCACGCTTTGTAGCCGCAGTGCGCCCCCCCCCCCCCCCCCAAAAAAAAAAAAACGCCCTCAGACTCAGTATAGGTAGCTAGCCAGGCATAGATGGCCCCAGTATAGGATCTCATGTGTAGGTTCCCTCAATATAGGTTGCCAAGCATAGGTGCCCCCAGTATAGGAAGTCAGTTGAAGGTCTCCTTCCAGCCCATAGGAAGCCAGGCATAGGTGCCCCCAGTATAGGAAGTCAGTTGAAGGTCTCCCCCCCCCCATAGATAGCCAGGTGTTGGTGCCCTCAGTAAAGGTAGCCAGCTATTGGTTCCCCCAGTATAGGAAATCAGGTGTAGGTTCCCCTTAGTATAGGCAACCAGCTATAGGCGCCCCCTTAGAAGCCGGCGCCCTGAGCGACCGCTCTGGTCGCTCAGGTCAAAGGCCGGCTATGGGCTCCTGTGATGTAAATCCAGGCCTGGCTGCAAGCACTGCAGTGTGTTGGCGCAAGATCCGTGTCTACGGTAAGGATTATGCAGCAATGCAAATCTTTGGCGACATGCTAAGCGTGCATGAGTGATCGCGGGGAGCATGTGCAGAGCAACAGTAATCCAGTGATGTACTTCCTGTCCACCAGGGAGTACGTCACTGAGCGGGGAGTGGAGCTACACATATTACCTATTGACACACTGAGCCACAGGGTAATATGCAGGGGGGAATTGTGCGGTGCGATCATCTCGCCCCGGGCTCTCCCGCTGCAGGACAATCACACCACACAATATATGAAATGAGCCTCAGGGCTCTTTCACACTGGTGCGGTGCGTCAAATTGACGCACTGCTACCGCAGCTTAATGTAACTAGAAGTGCCAAATCTAACGCTAGCGCAGAACTACAATACCGTGCAGGATCTGCGGCGACCTGCGTCGGCCTGGAAGTCATGTTACTCTATGGCGTTGCAGTTTTTTTTAAAAACAACTGCACTGCATCATCGCGGTGGGCATGCGCGGAAGCGTATTTTTCCAATACACTTTCGCATACACAAAGCAGGAAGTGACCGCAAGTGTGTCACTTCCTGCTCGGCTGGTGGCCAGACAGGGAACCCCGTGTACTAACACGGTGTTCCCTGAAGGCCTGTTTTTGGCGGTGTGGTGTGGCGGGGGAGTGACGCACCGCTGACGCTGGTTTACAGTGTGAAACCAGCTTCACTGTTACTATTTTTTTTATTAGGCATTGTCAACCGTTACTGTCATTCATACCCCCCTCAGCCATGTCCAGGGCCGGATTTAGGCCAAGCCAACTAGGCCATGGCCTAGGGCACCACAGGAGGAAGGGCACCAAAGCAGCAGGCTAAACTTATGCAGCATTTGCAAGCTTGCAAATGCTGCAATGCAGGGAGATCCGGCGAGCGTCTTAATGCAGTACTCTGTTGCTAGCTGACTGTGCAGCGGCCACCTTGCTCTCTGTGCATGTTTGCATTGTGGCCGGCGGCTATGGAGTTGGGCTGCATTGGAGAAGGAAAGGAAAAGGAAGCTTTGGCACTGGAGACGAGCGGAGAAATGAGTGACACTGATGGCTGCTGCGGTGTGAAGGTGAGCTGGCTACCTATACTGAAAGGGGGGTGGAAAAAGGAGGGATTAAGGGAGTCATCTGGCTACCTATACTGGATGGAAAGGGGGAGGAGTCATCCTGATACCTATACTCAAGGTAAAAGGGGGAGGAGTCATCAGGCTACTTATACTAGAGGGATGGGGGGAGGGGTAATCTCGCTACCTATACTGAAGCAGGGTAGCTGGTGACAGTGGCCTAGGGCGGTAAAGAGTACTAATCCGGCCCTGGCCATGCCTGGGGTCCACTTTTATATGTGTGTGTTGGTGTTTTACGTATGTCATTTTTCCAGTTACACATTCAAGCACAAAACATTACTTGTGCACGCTTAAAAGTTTACTCACGCGAGCGCAGAAGTTTATTCACGCACGCATGTAGGATTACACAACAAAAAAAACTTACCATGGGCTACAAAAAACCAACAACCTTCCTTGACGGTACTCACTACTGCTAGTTCGCCCTGCGATCAGGCCTGCTTGACTATTCGGTACTCAAGTTGTGATCTTGATCTTTCTCCTACCCTGACCTATGACCTCAGCTTTGCTTAGTACCTGTCTGCCCTGACCACGGCTTTTAAATTGTACCAGAGACAAAAAAAAAGCTTTACACATACCTGGGGCTTCCTCCAGCCCCATGCGCACGGATCGATCCCACGCCGCTGTCCTCTGCTGCCTGCAGCTCCGGTATCGGGTCCCGTTCTGCCAGTCACAGCTAGTCTGCGCAAGAGGAAGTGTGCTCTCTATGTATTTCTCTCCGGCGGCCGCCAGAGAGATGCGTAGAGGGCGAACATCTCTTGGGCAGACTAGAGGAAGTTACGGGACCAGGTACCAGAGCTGGAGAAGGCTGAGGACGGCGGTATGGGAGCGATCTGTGCGGAAGGGGCTGGAGGAAGCCCCAGGTATGTATAAACCTTTTTTTTGGGGGGGGGGATCTCTGGTTTCTTTAAACTCAACTCTGCAAGGCAGAGCAGTTTCTACACTTAAAAGCAGATCTCAGCGCAAAATTGTGAAAATTCTCTCCCCTCCCCCTCTCCAGACTGGCGGTAGCCAGAGGTGTCCACAGTATTGGGTAGCCAGAGTGCGCTCCTGGGCATATGTAATTAGTACACCGCCTGGTCAGTTGGGCGCAGGGCGAGCCGAATGACGAATCACCACGTGGCGTTAAATACTATTACCCATCAGAGTCGTAGCAACTCAGCGGGAGAACTAATTTGGGGTACGGCGATCGCCGTAACCCCGAATTACCCTTACGTTGGGCGCGGACTATAGCATTGCAGCTATAGCCGCGCCATCATCTGGTGCACCTCCGGTGTGTGCTGAGATGACCTGTGTCGAGCCCCTAGTACATGTAGCCAGATGTGTCCCCCAGTATAGGTAGCCGGAAGAGCCTCCAGTATTAGGTGGTCAGAGAGCCCCCCCCCCCCTGTAAAGGTAGCTATAGAACCCCCCCAGTATAGGTAGCCATAGAGCACCCTAATATAGGTAGCCAAAAAGCCCGCCCTCCCCTCCAAGAATTAGTAGCTAAACAGCCTCCCAGTATAGGTAGCCAGAGAGCTCCCCAGTATACTGTAGGTCAGAATCAGAATTGTTTTTTTTGCCAAGGACAAATTGGATTTAACACATACAAGATTTATAGTAGGAGGAACGATATATACAATTAACACAACAGTGTAAACAGGATACATAATTACATCATGGGGCCAGTGTACAATAGACAGTTTATTGATAACGACAGCTACACATTCACTCCTAAGGGGGAAGGGGGAGGGGGGGGGGGGGGTGATAGGAGGGCAAGAAGTGAGTTCAGGAGATTGACAGCAGAGGGGAAAATCATGTTCCTGTGCCTAGAGGTCCTTGTATAAATGGCCTGAAACCTCCGGCCTGATGGGAGCCAACTGAAGAAGCGGTGGCCTGGGAGTGAGGGGTCATTGGCTCCTAATCACTCTGGAGCGCACTCTGGAGTAGTAGAGGAGGTCTACAGGGGGGGAGGGTCCCAGTGATCGTTTCCACTGATCTGATGACCCTCTGTAGTTTGTGTCTATCGCTGGCGGGGGAGCCGGTGGTGTCTGATCGCGCTGCCTGCAAATTTGTGCTGCCCCGCATGCGCAGTAGAAGCCTGTGCGGACACATTTCCTGTTTGATCCTGCCCCAAATACCAGCAGGGCTCCGGGGCTGCAATTTGGCACAGAGGTAGTTGGAGGGTCCCCTCTCTACCCTGTAAATTTGGGGATTGTAGGAGGTGTGGAAGAGGAGACATGTTAGGATAATAATATTTATGTCCCCACTGCGTGAGATACTCAGTGAGGAAGGCAGCTTCCGGGCAGCACGATCAGACATAACACCGGCATACCAGACCAGGATGGAAGAACAGAGGATAGATTCAATGGTTGCGGAGTAGAAGTTCCTCAAAAGCTCCCATGCCTGCTGCTAGATACCTGCCAATGCTGACCTTATCTGTGGACTTACCTCCGGCACGACCCGCCTGTCACTGCCAGTTACCTGTTCCAGTCTAATGTCATAGATAGAAGACTACGACAAGCATACTAGTGACAATACATGTAATAAACCTTACGGCATACCTTAGAGGGGAAAAAGGATTGTAAACAAGGATTGCAGTCTTTTCTGCTTCCTGAAAGTGACTATATAATCTGCATCATCATAAGGCTGTCATGTGCTGTGTACGGTACCCGCGGCAGAACTCTGGAGGTAAACATGGCCACCGTCACGGCAGGTTTCTCAAACTTGGCACAGTTGATGACTGGGTTTAATGTTCAGGAAAGTGGGTGGAGCCTACAACAGCCAATCAAAATTCACCTATTGGTTTTCAATAGGAATACTTAAATTGCTGCCCTTCATATACTGTAAATGGCAGAGTCTTCAAACCTGGCACAGTTGGTCACTCGGTGACTGGGGTTCAAATTCAGAAAAGGGGGTGGAGGCACAAACAGCCATTCAGATTTGTTTGATTGATAAACTGCTTTCATTCTCACATTATTGATTCCAAGGACCACAAAGCTCACAAACGTGGTCATTGAGTGACTCGAGTCAAGATTAAAAAAGTGGGCAGATCAAATAACCAAATTTTTATATGGAAAAATGTAAACTGCAGCCATTCTTACACTGTTAATGGCAGGGTTCTCAAACTTTACACAGTAGTCACTGTGTGACTGGGTTTAATATTCAGGAAAGTAGGTGGAGCTTACAACAGCCAATAAAAATTCACCTATTGATTTGCAAGGGAAATATTTAAATTTCTGCCATTCTTACACTGTTAATGGCAGAGGCCTCAAACCTGCTACAGTCGGTCATTAAGTGACTGGGGTGCAAATTCAGAAAAGCAGGCAAAGCCACAAACAGCCAATCAGATTTGTTTAATTGATTTTAATGGGAAATTTTATACTGCTTCCATTCTCACATTATTGATGCCAAGGACCCCAAAGCTCACAAACCTGGTCATGAAGTGGCTGTGTATCAAGGTTAGAAAAGTGAGTCAGCAACTACCAAATACATACCTGAGCAACGCCGGGTCTTCAACTAGCTCAGTATAAAGTGCTATAACAATTGTGCCACGGAAATAATCTATATATATAAAATCGGATGTATGTGTGTGTGTGTGTGTATGTGTGTGTGTATGTGCCGCGATCACGCGAAAACGGCTTGACCGATTTGAACGAAACTTGGTATGCAGATCCCTTACTACCTGGGATGATATGTTCTGGGGGTCTCGCGGCCCCCCTGCACACCTGGGCGGAGCTACAAACAGCAAATCAGATTCCACCCATTCAAGTCAATGGAAAAAATTTAAAAGGCTCACAGTAATCAAGCCAGAGTCCCCACACATGGCACAGTTGGTCACTTGGTGACCGAGGTTACAAATCCAGGAAAAGTGGGCGGAACATAAAACAGCCAATCAAATTTCAGCAGTTCATTTTAAATGGGAAAATATAAACTGCAGCCATTCTTAGACTGTTAATCACAGAGTTCTCAAACTTGACACAGTTGGTCACTGGGTGAATGTGATTAAGATTCAAGAAAATGGGTGGAGCCTACAACAGCCAATCAAAATTCAACTGTTGATTTTGAAGGGGAATATTTAAACTGCTGCTATTCTTACACTTTTAATGGCAGAGGCTTCAAACTTGCTACAGTTGGTCATTGGGTGACTGGGGTCCAAATTCACTAAAGGGGCGGGGCCACATACAGCCAATCAGATTTCCTTGGTGGATAAACTGCTTCCATTCACACATTTTTGATGCCGGGAACCTGAAAGCTCACACACTTGGTCATTGAGTGACTGTGTGTCAAGGTTACAAAAAGTGGGCGGAGCCAAAACAACTTTTACTGGGAAAATATAAACTGCAGCCATTCTTACACCGTTAATGGCAGGGTTCTCAAACTTTGCACAGTTGGTCATTGGGTGACAGATTAAGATTTTGGAAGGTGGGTGGAGCCCACAACAGCCAATAAAAATTCACCTTTTGATTTTCAAAGGGAATATTTCATCTGCTACCATTCTCTTATACTGGTAAAAGCAGATGCCTCAAACCTGGTATAGTTGGTCACTGGGTGACTAGGGTCCAAATTCAGGAAGGGGGCGGAGCCACAAAAAGCCAGATTTGTTTATTTTTCAATGGGAATATACAAAGTATTGATACCGAGGACCCCAAAGCTGATAAACTTGATAATTGAGTGACTGTATGTCAAGGTTAGAAAAAGTGGGCGGTGCCAACAACTTCATTTTTTACATTGCAGGGTTCCCAAACTTTACACAATTGGCCACTGGGTGACTGGGTTGAATATTCAGAAATGTGGGTGGGGCCTACAACAGCCAATCAAAATGTACCTATTGATTTTCAAGGGGAATATTCACATTGCTACCATTCTTACACTGTTAGTGGCAGAGGCCTCAAACCTGATACAGTCAGTCATTGGGTGACTGTAGTCCAAATTCACTAAAGGGGTGGAGCCACAAACAGCCAATCAGATTTGTTAGATTGATTTCAGCCATTCTGTTATTGGCAGGGTTCTCAAACGTGACACAGTTGGCCAATGGGTGACTGGGACTAATATTCAGAAAAGTGGGTGGAGCCTACAGCAGCCAATCAAAATTCACCTTTTGATTTTCAAGGGGAATATTAACATTGCTGCCATTCATGCACTCTTAATGGCAGAGGCCTAACATCTGCTACAGTCAGTCACTGGGAGACTGAGGTTTAAATTCTGAAAAGGGGGCAGAGCCAAAAACAGCCAATCAGATTTGTTTAATTTCAATGGTAAAATGCAACTTATTGATGCCAAAGACCCCGAAGCTCATAAAATTGGTCATTGAGTGACTGTATGTCAAGATTAGAAATAGTGGGCGGAGCCAAAAACAACGAACTTTTTACATGGGGAAATGTAAACTGCAGCTTTTCTTACACTGTTAATGGCAGGGTTCTCAAACTTCACACAGTTGGTCACTGGGTGACTAGGATTAATATTCGGAAAAGTAGGTGGAGCCTACAAGAGCCAATCAAATTTCACCTATTGATTTTCAAGGGGAATATTGAAACTGCAGCCATTCTTACACTGTTAATAGCAGAGGCCTCAAACCTGCTACAGTCGGTCGTTAAGTGTATGTGGTTCAAATTCAGTAAAGGGGCGGAGCCAAAAACAGCCAGATTTCTTTGCTGGATAAACTGCTTCCATTAGCACAATTTTGATGCCAGGAACCCTAAAGCTCACAAACTTGGTCATTGAGTAGTGACTGTGTGTCAAGGTTAAAAAAAGTGGGTGGAGTCAAAAACAGATTTTTTAAATTGTAAACTGCAGCCTTTCTTCACTGTTAATGGCAGGGTTTTCAAACTTAGCATAGCTGGTTACTGGGTGACTGGGATTAATATTCAGAAAAGTGGGTGGAGCCTAAAAATGCCAATCAGAAATCACATGTCACTTTTCAAGGAGAATATTAAAATTGCTGCCATTCTTGCACTGTTAATGGCACAAGCCTCAAACCTGGTACTGTTGGTCATTAGGTCACTGAGGTTCAAATTCAGAAAAGGGGACAGAGCCACAAACAGTGAATCAGATTTGTTTCATTTCA
This sequence comes from Hyperolius riggenbachi, assembly GCF_040937935.1. Taxonomy (NCBI): domain Eukaryota; kingdom Metazoa; phylum Chordata; class Amphibia; order Anura; family Hyperoliidae; genus Hyperolius; species Hyperolius riggenbachi. The sequence goes on from NC_090648.1 coordinate 502,699,175, forward strand.
TGGGAAAATACAAATGATTGATGCCAAGGACCCCAAAACTCACAAACTTGAGCATTGAGTAGTGACTGTGTGTCCAGGTTACCAAAAGTGGGCGGAGCCAAAAACAAATTTCACTGGGAAAGTGTAAACTGCAGCCTTTCTTACACTGTTTATTTCAGGGTTCCCAATCTTTGCCAAGATGGTCACTGAGTGACTGAGATTAATATTCAGGGAAGTGGGTGGAGCCTATAATAGCCAAACAAAATTCACCTGTTGATTTTCAAGTGGAATATTTACATTGCTGCCATTTTTCCACTGTTAATAGCAGATGCCTCAAACCTGCTACAGTTGGTCATTAGGTGACTGGGGTTCAAATGCTGGAGAGGGGCGGAGCCACAAACAGCCTATCTGATTTGTTTAATTTCTATGGGAATATACAAATTATTGATGCCAAGGACCCCAAAGATCACAAACTTGGTCATTCAGTGTTTGTGTGTTAGGGTTAGAAAGTGGGCGGAGCCAACATCAGTCAAATACATACCCGGGCAACGCCGGGTCATCAGTGGGTGGAGACAAATACAAATTTCACTGGGAATATGTAAACTGCAGCCATTCTGTTAATGGTAGGGTTTTTAAACTTTGCACAGTTGGTCACTGGGTGAATGGGATTAATATTCAGAAAAGTGGGTGGAGCCTACAAAAGTGAATCAAACTTCACCTGTTGCTTTTCAAGGGGAATATTTAATTGCTACCATTCTTGAACTGTTAATGGCACAGACCTCAAACCTGGTACAGTTGGTTATTGGGTGACTGGGGTTCAAGTTCAGAAAAGGGGGTGGAGCCACACACAGCCAATCAGATTTGTTTCATTTCAATGCAGATTATTGATACCAAAGACCGCAAAGCTCACAAACTTGGTCAGTGAGTAATTGTGTGTTAGGGTTAGAAAAAGTAGGCGGAGCCAACACCAGCCAAATACATACCCGAGCAACGCCGGGCAATCAGCTATTTTACAATATAAGCCGGGGCGTTGCTAGGATCCTAAGAGAGCCGGGGTACTTTCGGGCACTCTAGCCAGAAAAATGGGTGTGGCCAAGCACCAGAAGGTGGGTGTCGCCATGGGTGTGGCCAAACACAGGAATTTAAAAAAATGCAGCATTTCACATGAATAGGCAGCGTCACTTAAAGCGGACCCAAACCAAACATTTTTTTTTTTTATTAAAAATACTTAGTTGCAGCACTCTGACACATACAAAGATAAATAAACACTCCTTCAAGCCTATGAGCATTTCAGTGCAAGCTTTTCACCCTTCTCTTTTCATTACTAGGGTTACACTGGGGGCAGCCATTAGCAATTCCTCCTTTGCTGGACACTTCCTACTCCACCAGTCTGCCGGATTCTGTCCCGGCAATTTGAAAGGAAGGGAGGGGTTCCTACAATAAATGTAAAATATTTTTTATTTCTCATCATGCAACTGAAAAAAGGCTGCTATTTATTATTATAATTTAGAAAATAGATTTTATTTTTGAAATCTTGTAGTTTTAATTTGGGTCCACTTTAAACATGACTAGGCAGTTACCTGGCTTCTGCGCTGGCCGGTCTGGCTTTCTGCTGGGCGGGCTGGCCTGCCGCCAGGTTGTCTGCCAGTCCCCCCCATAGCATTCCCGAACCTTCTAGTGGACCCCCTTCCATGCTCCAACCCCACCACAACTCCCAGCATGCCCCCATAGAAGAACTACAGCTCCCTGCATGCCCCCATAAAGGCATCACAGCACCTAACACAGCATCACAGCACCGAATATGTCCACATAAAGGCACCATAGCACCCAGCATACCCCCCATTGCTGTGTGCTGTGGTGCCATGTTGGGTGCCACAGTGTCATTCTGGGTGCTATGTTGCCTCTATGGGGCATGCTGGGTGATTTATTGCCATGCTGGGTGCCCTGCAGTGCTGTGCTGTGGTGTTTCTGTGGGGCATGCTGGGTACTGTGTGGTGCCATGCTGGGTGCTGTGGTGCCTCTACTCTGCCTGGGAGACATCCAGGGAACCCCATAATAGATCCGGGGCATGTGCCACTGATCTTTGGGGCTAGCAACGCCCCTGATTATAAAGTATGGTCAAAAAAATGTTAAGGGTGTTGGTAGTCGAATTTGGCATAGCTGATTCATAACACCCGAATACTCCCGACTGCCACTGCTCAGCACCGAACAAGCGGACAGAGCCAGGAGGCATACATTGTGAGTCACGTTACGTTGCACGTGACTCAGATACTTCCTCCATGCAAACCGAATTCCAACACCAACATTACTAATAATGCTGAGTTGATGCAAATATTATGCTAATTAGAGTCAGCTTGGAAAGCAGAGCAAGTGCTGCATTTGTGTGATTAATTTCCAAGCTGCATACATTTGCATCCAATTACAGTAGCATTATTTCACCATCAACATGGAACTTATTAGCATCTCATTGAAAATCCTTCATTTAAAAATGTAAAAACCCCAGCTGAGCCAACCTTATGATATGTAATCCCGGGAATATTATTATTCTGAATCAAGTAATTGCATAACTAAAGCTAATGTCAATTGAAACAAAACAAACAAAAACAACAACAGATACTTACCTATGGAGAGCGAAGGCTCTGGGTCCTGTAGAGTCTACCATTCCTCTCCTGCGCCCTCACTCCAGTGCGGTCACCCGTTTGAATCCCCTGCCGTGGGAGGTTTGAGAAGACCTCGGGAGTAGAAGGGCGGCTCCGTACTGCACATGCGCGAGCATGCATGGAACCACCCCGTCTTTGGGAGCACTCAGGCTCCCGGACACTTCCGAAGCCTCCCGGGGAAGCATAGAGCAGTGTTCAACCCATCGGTCGGGAGTTACCGGGGGAGCCAGCGCTGGGATGAAGGGAACATGAGAGGAGAGGGAAGGCTCTATAAGACCCATAGCCTTTCCTCTCCTTAAAGGGATACTGTAGGGGGGACGGGGGAAAATGAGTTGAACTTACCCGGGGCTTCTAGTGGTCCCGTGCAGACGTCCTGTGCCCGTGCAGCCACTCACCGATGCTCCGGCTCCGCCCCCGGTTCACTTCTGGAATTTCCGACATTAAAGTCTGAAAACCACTGAGGTCAGCAGGAGTGTATTGCGCAGTCCAGTATGGTCTATGCGTGCGCAGTATGCTCCTGGTGATGTCAGCGGGAGCGAGGGTGCAGCCATGCAAGTGCAGTGGTTTTCCGACTTTAAAGTCTGAAATTCCAGAAGTGAACGGGAGGCGGGGCCGGAACATCGGTGAGTGGCTGCGCGGGCACAGGATGTCTGTGGGGGACCATTAGAGGTAAGTTCAACTCATTTTTCCCCGACCCCCTACAGTAGTCCTTTATGGGGCCCATACACTGGTTGATTTCAGCCATCGATCGATCCAATGAAATTGATTCAATCAAATCAGCCGATCGATTTGCGGCCGTTTTCTATGGATATTGATTGATTTGATCTATCTGGCTAGATGGAAAATCTAGGTGGATCTGCTGCTGCAGGCAGATCGATGGCTCATAGAGTTGCATTGAATCTAATGGTCCAATAATGCATTTAGATCGATTTCCAATAGATTTCAGAATGAAATCTATTAGAAATCTGTTCCTAGTGTGTGACACACATCAGATAGATTCCTGTCAGATTCAACTTGACAGGCATCTGACAGAAATCTATCTGGTGGTCGAATCTGCTGCAAATCTATAAGTGTATGGCCATTTTTAGGTAAGTATGTGTTTTTTTTTATTTTATTTGCTTAACAGTCACTTTAAAAAGATTTGTAAACAATCCAGTATATATTTGCTAGACATAAAACAAAGATGTAAGAATTGCACCCAATAATAGATCCTTATCTCCTCTACAGTAAAGCTGGCCATACACTAGGCTGATTCCCCGCCGATCGACAGCAGATCCGATCACTGGGATCGAATCTGCTGTCACATCGTTCCCGCTACACGCTAAATTTCGATCTATCCCGTTGATCGATCCGTGCGGAAAATTACCGTCGATCGCCCGCGGGTATGGAGCGCATCGCTAGCGGCATTCGAGTGCCCGACGACCGACACAATAGAGCCCGTATACATTACCTGCTACGCCGGCGCGACTGCCCCCGGTCACCGCTGCTCCATCTCCGCGCTGGTCTCCGGGTCCGGTGTAATGTCAGATTGCGCTGCCCAGAAGCTCCTCTCCACACTGAATAGCACGCATGCTCAGTGTAAAGTCAATTATGCTGCTGATGGTAAAATACTAAATATCTCTGCTTCTTCACATCCTACACTCACCTAATTATCAGGGTAGGGAGGGGACCCCCAGAACTACCTCTATGCCAAATTGCAGCCCCCGAGACCCACTGGTTCCCGAGATAGGTTTCTCTAATCTATCTCCTGAACCAGTGGGTTTCGGGGGCTGCAATTTGGCATAGAGGTAGTTCTGGGGGTCCCCTCCCTACCCTGATAATTAGGTGAGTGTAGGATGTGAAGAAGCAGAGATATTTAGTATTTTACCATCAGCAGCATAATTAAATAGGAACTGTGGCCACACAGTCTCCTAATGCGCATGCGGGGCAGCGCAAATCCAAAGGCAGTGTAATCAGACACAACACCGGCATGCTTCACTTCCTCCTGCCCGGCAGGAAGTTTAAACAGTAGAGGGCGCTCTACTGTTTAAACTTCCTGCCGGGCAGGAAGTAGTGAAGCATGCCGGAGACCAGACCAGACCAGCGCGGAGACGGAGCAGAGGTGACCGGGGGCAGTCGCGGGTAATGTATGTGGGGGGGGGGGGGGGGGAGGAGCGGCGGCAGCACCACCACCACAGATTGTGAACGGTTTCAGGCTGAAATCGGTTCACAATCTGTTTGCAGTAAAGGTGGCCATACGATCCCTCTCTGATCAGATTCGATCAGAGAGGGATCTATCTGTTGGTCGAATCTGATGGCAAATCGACCAGTGTAAAAGACCCATACACACGTCGGATTTCCGCGAACGACGGGTCGTTTGAACGTTCCGTCGTTCGCCCGCTAAATCCGACGTGTGTACAGGCTGTCGTTCGCTTGATAAGGGTGAGTTTGAACTCACCCTTATCAAGCGAACGACAGCCTGTACACACGTCGGATTTAGCGGGCGAACGATGGAATGTTCAAACGACCCGGCGTTCGCGGAAATCCGACGTGTGTATGGGCCTTATGGCTACCATATCAGTAACTAGAACTAATTAAACTGCTTGCTGAACAGGAAGCAGCATTTAGCATTGTCACATGTCACCGCACATTTCCTTCAGCCGTGTAGGTAAACATCCGACTAATCATCAGACAAATATCTGCCAAGTTAACCTGCCAGTCTGGGTCCAGCGCTAATGTGTACCCGAGGCAACAAGCAACATGATGAGCTAAACAGGTGTATGGACAGTGCAAAACATAATAATAACCAGGCTGTTTTACTCCCTTTATTATGCTGACTGAGTTAATTTTCAGGCATACAAGTGTGACGGTTTCTGTCTTGTCCGTAGCTTGTCGGGAATATAGTAAGCACCACTGATAAGCAAATTACAGCCATAAACTTCTGAGAGCCCGGGATGGGGGGGGGGGGGGGACAGAAAAAGGTCAATAATTCATGCATTTTCACTCGGGGACATTTAGTAGGCTGCCACTGAGCAGAGGCAATAACACATTTAATCTACTTTGTTAATTTTTAGATATAAAATAAAACCATGAAATACGGTATCTAAAAATTAGGTCATTTTTAGGAGTAGGAGGATTCATACTAATGTTTATCTCATCAGTGTATTTTCACCTCGGGTTCACTTTAATCTCTTCAGGACCATACACCCCCCTAGTGACCAGGCTATTTTTTACAATTTAGGCCACTGCATTATTATTTAGTATTTATATAGCGTTAACATCTTCCGCAGCGCAGTACAGAGGATATATTGTCTTGTCATTAACTGTCCCTTGGAGGAGCTCACAATCTAGTCCCTACCCTAGTCATATGTCTGTGTATGTATTGTGTAGTGTATGTATCGTAGTCTAGGGATAATTTAGGGGGAAGCCAATTAACTTATCTGTATGTTTTTGGGATGTGGGAGGAAACCGGAGTGCCCGGAGGAAACCCACACAGGCACGGGGAGAACATACATACTCCTTGCACATGTTGGCCTGGCTGGGATTTGAACCGGGGACCCAGCGCTGCAAGGCTAGAGCACTAACCACTATGATAGCCTATGAGAGCCGTTTGTCTCGCCAGGCGACAGACGAGTGACACGGCTGTCCCCAGTACAGCGCTGCCGTAGATCGCAGTGCTGTACAGTGTAAATAGATGGGGGTTTCGCCGTCTAACAGTCTCCTAGCGGTGATCGCCGCTGGGAGACCGATGGGGAAGTGGGGCTCCGGCATTGAAGCGGAGATGCGCGCACACTGGCGCGCAATCTCCTGCAAAACACGCCCCCAGGACTTGACGCCATCGATGTGACGCAGTCGCAAAGAGGTTAAGGCCCCTTTAACACTTGCAGGTTAAACCTGCGTTGCGTTACCCTATTTTGCCACAAGAGTAATGAAAGCATAAGAAGACTTTTACACCTAATGCGGTTCCTTGCGGTGCACCGAAATTATCCGATCCATCGCAAGAGCAGCAGCGTGTTACCACAAGCACTTACCGCATGGCGCTTGGGGTAATGTAAGTCTATCGCTGATGGGCTATATGTAAACAATGGAGCGTGGGCGTCAGACCAATAGGAATCCCAATGATCTACTTCCTGTCCTGCGGGAAGTACGTCACTGAGCGGGGGCGGGGCTATGCACATGACCCTTCAAATAAACACGACGTAGATGCAAATGAATATTACATACTAACCTCACTGTCAGTTCCTCTCAGAAGCTCACCATTTTCTTCTTACAGTGATCCCTTCCAGTTCTGACAAGATTTTGTCAGAACTTAAATAGACCAGTTGCTGTCAGTTATACAGTGGGTTGCAAAAGTATTCGGCCCCCTTGAAGTTTTCCACATTTTGTCACATTACTGCCATAAACATGCATCAATTTTATTGGAATTCCACGTGAAAGACCAATACAAAGTGGTGTACATGTGAGAAGTGGAACGAAAATCATACATGATTCCAAACATTTTTTTACAAATAAATAACTGCAAAGTGGGGTGTGTGTAATTATTCGGCCCACTGAGTCAATATTTTGTAGAACCACCTTTTGCTGCAATTACAGCTGCCAGTCATTAGATGGACAGCATTTGTGAACAGCAGTTTTCAGATCTTGCCACAGATTCTCGATTGGATTTAGATCTGGACATTGACTGGGCCATTCTAACACATGGATATGTTTTGTTTTAAACCATTCCATTGTTGCCCTGGCTTTATGTTTAGGGTCATTGTCCTGCTGGAAGGTGAACCTCCGCCCAAGTCTCAAGTCTTTTGCAGTCTCCAAGAGGTTTTCTTCCAAGTTTGCATTCTCTTTCATTTATTTCCAATTCAGATCTGCTTTAAGGGCTGGTGCACACCGAGCGGCTTTTTCAGCGTTTCTGCAGCCGCTTGCGGCTGCGGATACGCTTGGTCAATGTATCTCAATCGGGTGGGTCACACCAGAGCGGGAGGCGTTTTGCAGACACGCATACTCCTGGGGTGAGGCATTTTTTGGATTGCGGAGGCGTTTCTGCCTCAATGTTAAGTATAGGAAAAACGCAAACCGCTCTGAAAAATGGCAGTTCAGAGCGGTTTTGAAGGCGTTTTTGTTACAGTAGCTGTTCAGTAACAGCTTTACTGTAACAATATATGAAATCTACTACACCAAAAACGCTTCACAAAACCGCAAAATGCTAGCTGAAACGCTACAGAAAAATAACAAAAAGCGTTTCAAAATCTGCTAGCATTTTGCGGATCTGCTAGCGGGTTTTGGTGTGCACCAGGCCATAGACAACCTCTGAGGCCTTCACAGAGCAGCTGTATTTGTACTGACATTAGATTACACACAGGTGCACTCTATTTAGTCATTAGCACTCATCAGGCAATGTCTATAGGCAACTGACTGCACTCAGATCAAAGGGGCCGAATAATTATGCACACACCACTTTGCAGTTATTTATTTGTAAAAAATGTTTGGAATCATGTATGATTTTCGTTCCACTTTTCATGTGTACACCACTTTGTGTTGGTCTTTCAAGTGGAATTCCCAAAAAATTGATTCATGTTTGTGGCAGTAATATGACAAAATGTGGAAAACTTCAAGGGGGCCGAATACTTTTGCAACCCACTGTATATCAGCAGCTGTTAGTTACAACTGAATGTGCAAGGTAATGTCCATGTTTCCCTGTGGCTCAAGTGGGTGATATTACAGTTTAACAGTGTGCTGACCAGGAAGCTGTTACGGGGTAATGGCCATTTTTAAAATGGAGGACGGAGAATCCATTTATCACAGTGGACAAATGGGACGCGGGAGAGGAGAAAGAGATTGAGGAGTAGACTACACAGGAGGTAAGTATGACCTGTGTATGTTTATTTTGACTTTTTGTTTTCAGTTCAGGTCCTCTTTAAAGGACACGTGGCGAGGTGACATGTGACATGATGAGATAGACGTGTATGTACAGTGCCTAGCACGCAAATAACTATGCTGTGCTCCTTTTTTTCTTTCTCTGACTGAAAGAGTTAAAAATCAGATATGCAAGTGACAGCTTCTGTCTGGGTAGGACTATAGCGTAACCCTCACGGAAAAGGAATTACAGCCATAAAACACTTCCCTGGCAGTACATGGCTTTCTATGAGCAGGAAAGAGATAAAAAGGGTCAGTAGTTCATAGATTTTAGCTCTGGCATAGTTCAATGCATGTGTCATTGAGAAGAGGTCATGGAACAGTAAAAACGTAAAATGTAGAATTGACTATAAAATAAAACCGTGGGATAACTTAAAAAGTCATTTTTAGAAGGAGGATAGATACAACTGTTTATCTCATTAGTTTATTTTCACCTCGGATGTCCTTTAACCAGCACACTATCCAGCCACTACTATATAACGGGAATGAAATGAAAAAAGTCATACCATACATTACAGCCGTGTTGCGTCGCATACATGGGAAGTCAGTGTCACGGTGCCTGTTTACACACGCGTTTCGCAGTAACACACTGCAAGCATCCCCGAGTAGTTTAGAAGACGAGTGCATCCGTACTGCGCACATGCAAGTCTGTGCTCTTCCTCTTCATGGCCGCGCTCCTCTCCATGTAAGAGCTCGGCTGCACTGCGCACATGCAAAGTATGGCCCGAGGCTTCGCAGTAGCAGGGCCACGCATGCGCAAAGAAAAAAAATGACAGCTACCAGGCGCACACCATGAGCCACCTTCAACTTCCCCTAACGGACTTAACCATGTACCTTTTTGGGGCAGACTTCAGCTGACCTTTAGGCCTCATAAACATGTATGAGGCGTGTAGGCTGGCATTCCAAGGTCAAGCCTGTACAGATGAATCACTAGCTTGCAGGCTAGCATTGTGTTGTTGCTAAGTGCGGAGGGGTAAGGGCTGACAAAAAGGAACGGTTATAATGTCATTATCGGCCACTTTGGCTAAGTTTCATCTAGCGGCTGTACATGCTCTAGGGGCTGCAGAAAGCTGCGCCACACTACGAGGGGCTGTAGAAAGCTGTGCCACACTACGAGGGGCTGTAGAAAGCTGCGCCACACTACGAGGGGCTGTAGAAAGCTGCGCCACACTACGAGGGGCAGTAGAAAGCTGTGCCACACTAGGAGGGGCTGTAGAAAGCTGTGCCACACTACGAGGGGCTGTAGAAAGCAGCGCCACACTACGAGGGGCAGTAGAAAGCTGCGCCACACTACGAGGGGCTGTAGAAAGCTGTGCCACACTACGAGGGGCAGTAGAGAGCTGTGCTACACTACGAGGGGCTGTAAAAAGCTGTGCCACACTACGAGGGGCAGTAGAGAGCTGTGCCACACTACGAGGGGCTGTAGAAAGCTGTGCCACACTACGAGGGGCTGTAGAAAGCTGTGCCACACTACGAGGCGCTGTAGAAAGCTGTGCCACACTACGAGGGGCAGTAGAGAGCTGTGCCACACTATGAGGGGCAGTAGAAAGCTGTGCCTCACTACGAGGGGCTGTAGAAAGCTGTGCCACACTACGAGGGGCAGTAGAGAGCTGCTACACTACGAGGGGCTGTAGAAAGCTGTGCCACACTACGAGGGGCTGTAGAAAGCTGCGCCACACTACGAGGGGCAGTAGAAAGCTGTGCCACACTACGAGGGGCTGTAGAGAGCTGTGCTACACTACGAGGGGCTGTATAAAGCTGTGCCACACTACGAGGGGCAGTAGAGAGCTGTGCCACACTACGAGGGGCTGTAGAAAGCTGTGCCAAACTACAAGGTGCTGTAGAAAGCTGTGCCACACTACGAGGGGCAGTAGAGAGCTGTGCCACACTACGAGGGGCAGTAGAAACCTGTGCCACACTACCAGGGGCTGTAGAAAGCTGCTACACTATGAGGGGCAGTAGAGAGCTGTTACACTACGAGGGGCTGTAGAAAGCTGTTACACTAGGAGGGGCTGTAGAAAGCTGCGCCACACTACGAGGGGCTGTAGAGAGCTGTGACACACTACGAGGGGCTGTAGAAAGCTGTGCTACACTACGAGGGGCTGTAGAAAGCTGCACCACACTACAAGGGGATGTAGAGAGCTGCGCCTCACTACGAGGGGCTGTAGAAAGCTGTGCCACACTACGAGGGGCTGTAGAAAGCTGCGCCACACTACGAGGGGCAGTAGAGAGCTGCTACACTACGAGGGGCTGTAGAAAGCTGCGCCACACTACGAGGGGCTGTAGAAAGCTGTGCTACACTACGAGGGGCTGTAGAAAGCTGTGCCACACTACGAGGGGCAGTAGAGAGCTGCTACACTACGAGGGGCTGTAGAAAGCTGTGCCACACTACGAGGGGCTGTAGAAAGCTGTGCTACACTACGAGGGGCTGTAGAAAGCTGTGCCACACTACGAGGGGCAGTAGAAAGCTGTGCCACACTACGAGGGGCTGTAGAAAGCTGTGCCACACTACAAGGGGCAGTAGAAAGCTGTGTCACACTAGAGGGGCTGTAGAGAGCTGCGCCACACTACGAGGCGCTGTAGAAAGCTGTGCCACACTACGAGGGGCAGTAGAGAGCTGTGCCACACTATGAGGGGCAGTAGAGAGCTGCGCCACACTACGAGGGGCTGTAGAAAGCTGCGCCACACTACGAGGGGCTGTAGAAAGCTGTGCCACACTACGAGGGGCTGTAGAAAGCTGTGCTACACTATGAGGGGCTGTAGAAAGCTGCGCCACACTACGAGGTGCTGTAGAAAGCTGTGTCACACTAGAGGGGCAGTAGAAAGCTGCACCACACTACGAGGGGCAGTAGAAAGCTGCTACACTACAAGGGGCTGTAGAAAGCTGCGCCACACTACGAGGGGCTGTAGAAAGCTGGGCTATACTACGAGGGGCAGTAGAGAGCTGCTACACTAACTACACTACGAGTGGCTGTAGAAAGCTGTGCCACACTACGAGGGGCAGTAGAGAGCTGCGTCACACTACGAGGGGCTGTAGAAAGCTGCACCACACTACGAGGGGCTGTAGAAAGCTGTGCCACACTACGAGGGGCTGTAGAAAGCTGTGCTACACTACGAGGGGCTGTAGAAAGCTGCGCCACACTACGAGGGGCTGTAGAGAGCTGCACCACACTACGAGGGGCTGTACAAAGCTGCGCCACACTACGAGGGGCTGTAGAAAGCTGTGTCACACTAGAGGGGCAGTAGAAAGCTGCACCACACTACGAGGGGCAGTAGAAAGCTGCTACACTACAAGGGGCTGTAGAAAGCTGCGCCACACTACGAGGGGCTGTAGAAAGCTGGGCTATACTACGAGGGGCAGTAGAGAGCTGCTACACTAACTACACTACGAGGGGCTGTAGAAAGCTGTGCCACACTACGAGGGGCTGTAGAAAGCTGCGTCACACTACGAGGGGCTGTAGAAAGCTGCGCCACACTATGAGGGGCTGTAGAAAGCTGTGTCACACTACGAGGGGCTGTAGAAAGCTGTGCCACACTACGAGGGGCTGTAGAAAGCTGCGCCACACTACGAGGGGCTGTAGAAAGCAGCGCCACACTATGAGGGGCAGTAGATAGCTGCGCCACACTACGAGGGGCTGTAGAAAGCTGTGCCACACTACGAGGGGCTGTAGAGAGCTGTGCTACACTACGAGGGGCTGTAGAAAGCTGTGCTATACTACGAGGGGCTGTAGAAAGCTGTGCCACACTACGAGGGGCAGTAGAAAGCTGTGCCACACTACGAGGGGCAGTAGAAAGCTGTGCCACACTACGAGGGGCAGTAGAGGGCTGTGCCACACTACGAGGGGCTGTAGGAAGCTGTGCCACACTACGAGGGGCAGTAGAGAGCTGTGCCACACTACGAGGGGCTGTAGAAAGCTGCGCCACACTACGAGGGGCAGTAGAGAGCTGTGCTATACTACGAGGGGCAGTAGAGAGCAGCGCCACACTATGAGGGGCTGTAGAAAGCTGTGCTATACTATGAGGGGCAGTAGAGAGCTGTGCCACACTACGAGGGGCAGTAGAGAGCTGTGCTATACTACGAGGGGCAGTAGAGAGCTGTGCTACACTACGAGGGGCAGTAGAGAGCTGTGCCACACTACGAGGGGTAGTAGAAAGCTGTGCTATACTACGAGGGGCAGTAGAGAGCTGTGCCACACTACGAGGGGTAGTAGAAAGCTGTGCTATACTACGAGGGGCAGTAGAGAGCTATGCTATACTACGAGGGGCAGTAGAGAGCTGTGCCACACTACGAAGGGCTGTAGAAAGCTGCGCCACACTACGAGGGGCAGTAGAGAGCTGTGCCACACTACGAGGGGCTGTAGAAAGCTGCGCCACACTACGAGGGGCTGTAGAAAGCTGCGTCACACTACGAGGCACTGTAGAAAGCTGTGCCACACTACGAGGGGCTGTAGAAAGCTGCTACACTATGAGGGGCAGTAGAAAGCTGCTACACTATGAGGGGCAGTAGAGAGCTGTTACACTACGAGGGGCTGTAGAAAGCTGTCTATACTACGAGGGGCAGTAGAAAGCTGTGCCACACTACATGGGGCTGTAGAAAGCTGCGCTACACTACGAGGGGCTGTAGAAAGCTGTGCCACACTACGAGGGGCAGTAGAGAGCTGCGCCACACTACGAGGGGCTGTAGAAAGCTGTGCCACACTACGAGGGGCTGTAGAAAGCTGCGCCACACTACGAGGGGCTGTAGAAAGCTGCTACACTATGAGGGGCTGTAGAGAGCTGCGCCACACTACGAGGGGCTGTAGAAAGCTGTGCCACACTACGAGGGGCAGTAGAGAGCTGTGACACACTACGAGGGGCTGTAGAAAGCTGTGCTACACTACGAGGGGCTGTAGAAAGCTGCACCACACTACAAGGGGATGTAGAGAGCTGCGCCTCACTACGAGGGGCTGTAGAAAGCTGTGCCACACTACGAGGGGCTGTAGAAAGCTGCGCCACACTACGAGGGGCAGTAGAGAGCTGCTACACTACGAGGGGCTGTAGAAAGCTGTGCCACACTACGAGGGGCTGTAGAAAGCTGTGCCACACTACGAGGGGCTGTAGAAAGCTGTGCCACACTACGAGGGGCTGTAGAAAGCTGTGCCACACTACGAGGGGCAGTAGAAAGCTGCGCCACACTACGAGGGGCTGTAGAAAGCTGTGCCACACTACAAGGGGCAGTAGAAAGCTGTGTCACACTAGAGGGGCTGTAGAGAGCTGCGCCACACTACGAGGGGCTGTAGAAAGCTGCGCCACACTACGAGGGGCTGTAGAAAGCTGTGCCATACTACGAGGGGCTGTAGAAAGCTGTGCTACACTACGAGGGGCTGTAGAAAGCTGCGCCACACTACGAGGGGCTGTAGAGAGCTGCGCCACACTACGAGGGGCTGTAGAAAGCTGTGTCACACTAGAGGGGCAGTAGAAAGCTGCACCACACTACGAGGGGCAGTAGAAAGCTGCTACACTACAAGGGGCTGTAGAAAGCTGCGCCACACTACGAGGGGCTGTAGAAAGCTGGGCTATACTACGAGGGGCAGTAGAGAGCTGCTACACTAACTACACTACGAGGGGCTGTAGAAAGCTGTGCCACACTACGAGGGGCAGTAGAGAGCTGCGTCACACTACGAGGGGCTGTAGAAAGCTGCGCCACACTACGAGGGGCTGTAGAAAGCTGTGCCACACTACGAGGGGCTGTAGAAAGCTGTGCTACACTACGAGGGGCTGTAGAAAGCTGCGCCACACTACGAGGGGCTGTAGAGAGCTGCACCACACTACGAGGGGCTGTACAAAGCTGCGCCACACTACGAGGGGCTGTAGAAAGCTGTGTCACACTAGAGGGGCAGTAGAAAGCTGCACCACACTACGAGGGGCAGTAGAAAGCTGCTACACTACAAGGGGCTGTAGAAAGCTGCGCCACACTACGAGGGGCTGTAGAAAGCTGCTACACTAACTACACTACGAGGGGCTGTAGAAAGCTGTGCCACACTACGAGGGGCTGTAGAAAGCTGTGCCACACTACGAGGGGCTGTAGAAAGCTGTGCCACACTACGAGGGGCTGTAGAAAGCTGCGTCACACTACGAGGGGCTGTAGAAAGCTGCGCCACACTATGAGGGGCTGTAGAAAGCTGTGTCACACTACGAGGGGCTGTAGAAAGCTGTGCCACACTACGAGGGGCTGTAGAAAGCTGTGCCACACTACGAGGGGCTGTAGAAAGCAGCGCCACACTATGAGGGGCAGTAGAAAGCTGTGCCACACTACGAGGGGCTGTAGAGAGCTGTGCTACACTACGAGGGGCTGTAGAAAGCTGTGCTATACTACGAGGGGCTGTAGAAAGCTGTGCCACACTACGAGGGGCAGTAGAAAGCTGTGCCACACTACGAGGGGCTGTAGAAAGCTGTGCCACACTACGAGGGGCTGTAGAAAGCTGTGCCACACTACGAGGGGCAGTAGAGAGCTGCGCCACACTACGAGGGGCTGTAGAAAGCTGCGCCACACTACGAGGGGCAGTAGAGAGCTGTGCTATACTACGAGGGGCAGTAGAGAGCAGCGCCACACTATGAGGGGCTGTAGAAAGCTGTGCTATACTATGAGGGGCAGTAGAGAGCTGTGCCACACTACGAGGGGCAGTAGAGAGCTGTGCTATACTACGAGGGGCAGTAGAGAGCTGTGCTACACTACGAGGGGCAGTAGAGAGCTGTGCCACACTACGAGGGGTAGTAGAAAGCTGTGCTATACTACGAGGGGCAGTAGAGAGCTGTGCCACACTACGAGGGGCAGTAGAGAGCTGTGCCACACTACGAGGGGCTGTAGAAAGCTGCGCCACACTACGAGGGGCAGTAGAGAGCTGTGCCACACTACGAGGGGCTGTAGAAAGCTGCGCCACACTACGAGGGGCAGTAGAGAGCTGTGCCACACTACGAGGGGCTGTAGAAAGCTGCGCCACACTACGAGGGGCTGTAGAAAGCTGCTACACTATGAGGGGCAGTAGAAAGCTGCTACACTATGAGGGGCAGTAGAGAGCTGTTACACTACGAGGGGCTGTAGAAAGCTGTCTATACTACGAGGGGCAGTAGAAAGCTGTGCCACACTACATGGGGCTGTAGAAAGCTGCGCTACACTACGAGGGGCTGTAGAAAGCTGTGCCACACTACGAGGGGCAGTAGAGAGCTGCGCCACACTACGAGGGGCTGTAGAAAGCTGTGCCACACTACGAGGGGC
Source organism: Hyperolius riggenbachi (assembly GCF_040937935.1). Classification (NCBI taxonomy): domain Eukaryota; kingdom Metazoa; phylum Chordata; class Amphibia; order Anura; family Hyperoliidae; genus Hyperolius; species Hyperolius riggenbachi. The sequence goes on from NC_090648.1 coordinate 502,714,958, forward strand.
AGTAGAGAGCTGCGCCACACTACGAGGGGCTGTAGAAAGCTGCGCCACACTACGAGGGGCAGTAGAGAGCTGTGCTATACTACGAGGGGCAGTAGAGAGCTGTGCCACACTACATGGGGCTGTAGAAAGCTGCGCTACACTACGAGGGACAGTAGAGAGCTGCGCCACACTACCAGGGGCTGTAGAAAGCTGCTACACTATGAGGGGCAGTAGAGAGCTGTTACACTACGAGGGGCTGTAGAAAGCTGTTACACTACGAGGGGCAGTAGAGAGCTGTGCTATACTACGAGGGGCAGTAGAGAGCTGTGCCACACTACATGGGGCTGTAGAAAGCTGCGCTACACTACGAGGGGCTGTAGAAAGCTGTGCCACACTACGAGGGGCAGTAGAGAGCTGCGCCACACTACGAGGGGCTGTAGAAAGCTGCGCCACACTACGAGGGGCTGTAGAAAGCTGCGCCTCACTACGAGGGGCTGTAGAAAGCTGCGCCACACTACGAGGGGCTGTAGAAAGCTGCGCCTCACTACGAGGGGCTGTAGAAAGCTGCGCTACACTACGAGGGGCTGTAGAAAGCTGTGCCACACTACGAGGGGCAGTAGAGAGCTGCGCCACACTACGAGGGGCTGTAGAAAGCTGTGCCACACTACGAGGGGCAGTAGAGAGCTGCCTGCGCCACACTACGAGGGGCTGTAGAAAGCTGCGCCACACTACGAGGGGCAGTAGAGAGCTGTGCTATACTACGAGGGGCAGTAGAGAGCTGTGCCACACTACATGGGGCTGTAGAAAGCTGCGCTACACTACGAGGGACAGTAGAGAGCTGCGCCACACTACAAGGGGCTGTAGAAAGCTGTGCCACACTACGAGGGGCAGTAGAAAGCTGTGCCACACTACATGGGGCTGTAGAAAGCTGCGCTACACTACGAGGGGCTGTAGAAAGCTGCGCCACACTACGAGGGGCAGTAGAAAGCTGCGCTACACTTGAGGGGCTGTAGAAAGCTGCGCCACACTACGAGGGGCTGTAGAAAGCTGCGCCACACTACGAGGGGCAGTAGAAAGCTGCGCCACACTACCAGGGGCTGTAGAAAGCAATGATGTTATATGGGATGGGTAGTAGACAGCTGGAATGCTCTATAAGGGGCAATGGAGAGGTTTAGCAAGTGAACACAACAAGTTATCTCCCCCCAGCCTCCTATACTCAGTGGTGTTGCCGCGGTGTACCGGGTAAGTGCCTAGGCATTCTATATAGCAGAGCTGTCACCTGCATTCATACACACAGGACAGCACAGCCTGGCATTGGCCCCCCATGACCACCTGGCAGCCCAGGTACGCGGGCCCTCCCCTCCGCACAGACAGCCCCCCTCCCCGCCGCACAGGATGAGAGACCAGAAACATCTGGGCAGCTCCACGTCACGGCGGCCAGCTCGCCCGCCCATTGGCCAGCGCGGAGGAGAGCTGTGATTGGCTGAGCGGAAGGATGCGTCAGGCGCCACGTCTGCAGCGGAGTGCAGAGAGAGTGTGAGAGCGGCTGGCGGAGGGAGACGCGGAGAGCAGCTGTGTGACACGGCCGGGGATCCCGGACAGACGGATTGAGGGGGTCGCCGCAGCGGGTGAGTGATGCCCGTCCCGGTGGTCCCCATGCATGGCCGAGGGGCTGGAGAGGGGCTTCCATAGACGGCCAGGAGCAGCAGCTGGGGTCAGCCTGTAGGGACTGTGTGATGGAGCAGTGATAGGGGATGCTCTGGGGGAAGCAGCATTCAGGTTAAAGTGTACCTGTCTGTAGGAAAAACAAAGTGGCCAATTAATATACTTACCTTAGTAGAGGGAATCCTCCAGCGGCTTCTCCATCCACCTCGCTGTTCCAGCGCTGTAACCCCTGAAAATCATCGATAGGGGTTTGTTGATGAAGCACAGTCGCACGCGGAGGCGTAGATGTTTTGCGCCTGCGCAGTAGCATGGAGTGGAGGTTTGTTGATGGAGCACGGTCGCACCGCGGAGGTGTAGATGCTTTGCGCCTGCGCAGTAGCACGGAGTGGAGGTTTGTTGATTGAGCGGGGTCGCACCGCGGAGGCTTAGATGCTTTGCGCCAGCGCAGTAGCACAGAGTGGTTCGGGCTCAGGTTTTTCTGCCAAGCCCCAGCGGTTTTGCGATGCTGCGCAGGTGTGAGCTGTCGTGCGGTCACGCTTGTTCTCTGGGGCCGGAGGATCCACATTCTCCACGGAGGTAAGTGTCTGACTTTTGCCTCCGTTGAACTCGCAGGTTTGCTTTAAGGACTTTGTCATGGACTGTTCCAAGCAGGTACATGAGTACGGACTGCGGAGTGGATGGCTGTCGGTGGATGACTTGTTAGGGACTGTCTGATGACGCCTTGTAAAGAGAAGCATTAGCAGGAACTGTAGGATGGACTGCTGTCAGGAAAAAGTTTATCAAGACTATTGACAGTAGAACCATTATTAGGGACTGTTGGATAGACTATTGCCAGTAGAGCCTTAGTAGGGATTGTGGAATAGACTATTGCCAGCAAAGTCATTAATATGGACTGTAGGATAGACTATTTCCAGTAGAGCCATTATTAGGAATGGTGGAATAGACTATTGCCAGCAAAGTCATTAATAAGGACTGTAGGATAGACTATTGCCAGTAGAGCCGTTATTAGGGACAGAGGAATAGACTATTGCCAGTGAAGCATTTGTATTGACTGTGGGAAGGATTTATTTTATTTATTATTTATTGTATTTATAAAGCGCCAACATATTACGCAGCGCTGGACATTAGTTTAGGTTACAGACAATATTTAGGGGTGACAAACAGCAATATGACAATACAGGAATACAAGAAAGACCAGATCACGCAGCACAGTATGAGTACAAGGTAATGCTTAGTCAGTCACTGGATGGAGCATGGAGATCACACAGCACAGTATGAGTACAAGGTAATGCTTAGTCAGTCACTGGATGGAGCATGGAGATTAGGCAAGTTAGGTTCACTCAGATGCATAGCATGGGTTCACAGTAATGGAGGTGCATGATCAGGTAGGACACAAAAGAAGGAGGACCCTGCCCAAAGGCTTACAATCTAAAGGGAGAGGTAGGGACACGAGATGTAGGAGACCAGAGTTCAGCTGTGGGTTTAGAGCACTTGTGAGGGGTAGTAGGCCAGAGTGAAAAAGGGAGTTTTGAGGGCTTTCTTGAAGATGTTGAAGGAGGGGGCTGCCCTAATGGGTGGAGGTAGGGAGTTCCATAGTGTTGGAGCAGCTCTTGAGAAGTCCTGGAGGCGTGCATGGGACTGGGTGATGCGGGGGGCGGTTAGGCGAAGTTCATTGGAAGAGCAGAGTGAGCGGCTAGGTGTGTACCTCCTGAGTAAGATCGGAAATGTAGGTTGGACAGGTTTTGTGGACAGATTTGTAGGTCAGACACAGTATCTTGAATCTGATTCTGGACTGGATAGGAAGCCAGTGGAGGGATTCACAGAGGGGAGCCGCCGTGGTGGAGCGATGGGAGGAGTGGATAATTCTGTCTGCCACATTCATGATGGACTGCAGTGGGGCAATTCAGGTCATAGGGAGACCAGACAGAAGGGCATTGCAGTAGTCAAGGCGGGAAATTATGAGGGCATGGATGAGGAGTTTGGTGGTGGCAGAGGTCAGGAAAGGGCGAATCTTACAGATGTTACGAAGGTGGAAGTTGCAGGACTTTGTGAGGTTTTGGATGTGGGGAGTAAAGGTGAGTGCGGAGTCCAGGGTGACACCCAGACAGCGGGCTTGAGAGGTAGTGTGAATGGTAGTGTGGTTAACAGTGACATGCACATCTGGGAGGTTTATGGATGTCCGGGGTGGGGAAGATCATAAATTCCATTTTGTCTAGGTTTAGTTTCAGGAACCTAGCGGACATCCAAGAGGAGATGGCTGATAGGCAGGAGGAGACCTTGTCCATGGTAGTGGTGGATATGTCAGGGGTGTGGAGGTAGATCTGGGTGTCATCTGCATACAGATTATAGTTAAAACCCATGGAGGAGATCACCTTGCCAATGGAGGATGTGTATAGGGTGAACAGTAGGAGGCCAAGGACCGAACCTTGGGGGACTCCCACCGAGAGGTGGTTGGGGGTGTATGAGGACTCATTGAAGGCGGTCGTGAAGGAGCGGTTGGAGAGGTAGGATGAAAGCCAGGACAGGGCAAGATCGTGAATGCCCAAGAACTGGAGGGACTGGAGGAGTAGGGGATGATCTACTGTGTCAAAAGCTGCTGAAAGGTCAAGGAGGAGAATGGAGTATTTACCTTCAGCTTTAGCTAAGGCAAGGTCATTGACCACTTTGGTGAGAGCAGTTTTGGTTGAGTGGGCAGGCCGAAATCCAGATTGCAGTGGGTCTAGCAGTGAGTTTGCATTGAGGAACTGGGTCAGGCGTTTGTGAACCAGACGCTCAAGGAGTTTTGAGGCAAAGGGGAGGAGGGAGATAGGACAGTGGTTGGAGGGTAGCGATGGGTCGAGGGAAGGTTTCTGGGATCTCTACTTGTAGAGTAGAAACTGTGGGATAGACCGCTGCCAGCAGAACTTTTAAGCAGGGAGCAAACTTATTTGAATCCCATGCACTTTCCCACATAGTGGAAAATGCATGCAAAATCCCACATAATGTAAGTCTATGGGCAGAATACAAGTCGCATGCGATTCTTTGTCTTTGGGTGTTTTAAAATCCCACAGCAAGTTCCTTCTTCCCACATACTGTATGCAAATCGCATGCGATTAGCATGTAAATCTTTCCTACGCAAAATAATAAAAACATGTGAATTGCTTACATTTTGCATGCCTTAAAGGGACTCCGAGCAGTGCAGAAACTATGGAAAGATGCATATCATTTTAAAGCTCTCTTTCTCCTATTTCCAATGATATATAAACCGCCACCCTACGCCTTTTAGTTTTCGCTATTTTCGCGATTGAAATTGCAGCGGCCGTGATTTCAATCGCGAAAATAGAGAAAACTAAAAGGCGTAGGGCGACGATTTAGGTGTCGCCAGAAAGAGGAGAAAGAGAGCTTTAAAATGAAATCCATCTTTCCATAGTTACTTGTATTACACAGGACGACACTTTCCCCAGTGTCAGCAGCTCCATTCAGCAGTGTTTAAATAGCATTTGGTTTCTGGCTGACAATCCCGCTTTAAGCCTGGCACACACTTTCAATTATGATTGGCCAATTACTGACCAATTTTACAATTTCTAGGTAAAACCAACCAATTTTGAATACTATGAGCTGAATATGTAGGTATGCCCTCATACTACATGGAGGTGGTAACATTGGTCAGTGGTTAGCCAATCAAAATTGGTGTGTACCAATTTACAGAATGCGTACACACATCCAATTTTTATTGGCCAATTTTAACACCTTCATGTAGTGTCAGAGCTTACCCACACAATCTGTTTATAGTATTCGTCATCTGTTGGCCCTCCATACTATATGGAAGTGGTAAAATTGGGTAATCATTGGCGAATCAAAATTGGATGTGTGTATGCTCCCTTATTAGAGGCGTCGTTTTCAGAAGTGAATTCGATTGGTCACATATTGGCACTGAAACTGTTGTGGTCTGGGCCTGACAAGGGCAGCAAAGGGGACTGTGTGATGGACCACTCTTTGTAAATGGGTTTTAAAACCTGGTACACACATTCAATTTTGATTGGCCAATCACTAATCAGTCACCTCTATGTAGCATTAAACCCAACCCATTTTGAATACTGTGAACAGATTTTATGGGTAAGATCTCATACTACATGATTGTCAGTGGTAAAATTGGCCAATAAAATGTTGTATACGGGTATTGGCAAGCTCTTAACGATAAAATCCAGCAGCCGATCGATCGTTGTGGTAATCGGTCGGAAATAATCGGATATGCCCATTAATGGCTTAATCACTGCCAGCTATTCTGATCGATTCCATTAATCTGAATCAGTTAGCGGTAATTTGGCCATTAGTGTACCAGAGATAAAAATAAGTAAAGTATTTGATACTTACCCGGGGCTTCCTCCAGCACGTCTGAGTCCCTCGCCGTCCTCCCGCGGTCTCCCGTTCAGTCGCAATCAGCCCCGCTAACAGCTCAGTCGCGTCCAGTCTGGGGCTTCTGCGCATGTGCAGACCTCCCTGACCGCCTAACGCCAATGGGGGTGACCAAGGCGGCAGCCCCAGGAACACCTAACGCCAATTTGCGTCAAGTACTGGGGCAAGGACTTGCAGGAGATCGCGCGTGCGCTTCTGCATGAATGACAGAGCTCCACCTTCAGCCTCCCAGCGGCAATCGCTGCTAGGAGACTGTTAGACTGCAAAACTGCCGTCTATTTACATTGTACAGCACTGTGATCTACAGCAGCGCTGTACTGGGGGACAGCAGTGTGCTACGGCTGTCCCCCTTAGAGGCAGACAAGTGATCCACTGTCATAGGCTGAAGCCTATGACAGCCGATCACGGTGATAGGCTGGCAGAGGGAAGAGTAAAAAATAATACAAAAAAAATAAAAAATAGGCAATTTTATTTAAAAACAAATGAAATATTTACAAAACAACCCCCAAACATTGGGGGAGCGATCAGACCCCACCAACAGAGAGCTCTGTTGGTGGGGAGAAAGGGGGGGAAATCACTTGACTGCTGAGTTGTACGGCCCTGCAGCAAGCCCTCAAAGCTGCAGTGGCCCTTTTTGTGCAAAATGGCCTGGTCACTAGGGGGGGGGGGGGGTGTAAGCCTACGGTCCTCAAGTGGTTAATGGACACGACCAAAATTTTCCAGTCGATCACCACTGCGATTATATCTTGTTGATCAGCTGCGGGATTGTATCCTAAATGCCCACCTTTGCACTACTTGGAAGTGGTGAAGATTGGCCAATCAGAATTGGATGTGTGTACTATGCTTTAGTCCTGTGACTTGCTCAGTGTTTCTACAGTGCTCCTAAAAATGTGTCAGCGTTGTATAATAGTGTTATGTTTGTGTAAATAATGTAATGGGTAATGTTTGAAGAACTCCTGAGTATAGAAAAAATTACAGAGGCGCCAGCAGAATAAAATATAATCAATTTTAAAACAACAGTAAAATCCGGGGGGTAAGGGTGGACCCACCTCCCTCGGAACCAAAAACACAACCACTGTAGAAAGTGTAGATAAAATTTAATCTGTACTCCAGAATAACAATTGCAACGCGTTTCGCGGGTCTCAAGCCCGCTTCCTCAGGCAAAACACAAAAAACGGGAGCAGCTCAGAAGTTGTGCACACGCAGCGCAGCGCCTCTGTTGCTGCGTGTGCACAACTTCTGAGCTGCTCCCGTTTTTTGTGTTTTGCCTGAGGAAGCGGGCTTGAGACCCGCGAAACGCGTTGCAATTGTTATTCTGGAGTACAGATTAAATTTTATCTACACTTTCTACAGTGGTTGTGTTTTTGGTTCCGAGGGAGGTGGGTCCACCCTTACCCCCCGGATTTTACTGTTGTTTTAAAATTGATTATATTTTATTCTGCTGGCGCCTCTGTAATTTTTTGCATACGATTATCCACCTGGTGGATGGGTGCGAACACCCTTTCTTTTCTGCTGCGGAGAGCGACTTCTTGGCCTGAGTGGGGACAGGCTTAAAGTGAACCTCCGGACTAAAAATCGACTCAGCAGCACTGAAAAGGCCTGGTGTTTCTTTAACAGTTTCACAGCATCAGAACTTTGTTTCTCTTATCCAAGCCTCATTTTTAGCTGCACAGAAGAAAACTGCCCGGGCTTTTTTCCCCTGATGCTGTGCAAAGCATGATGGGATTTCTGATGTTGTTGCTCTCGTTCTGCTGTTTTGGTGCAAATTTGTTTTCTTTACATTTTGAATTTGACATTTGACGCCTAGAATGTGCAGCTGGGAGGGGTAATCAGGACACAGGACAGTTGGAACTGTCTCCTGCTCCTTGTCACCTCCTTTCAACCAAAAAGATGGCTGCCCTCATGACAAAGATGGCTGCCCCCATGAATCACAAACATTTGCCTGTTCTTTTAAAACAGGGTGGGTAAGAGATTATATTACCTATCTATTCTAATTAACATAACTAATGTAACTTAAAGACAGTATGTTTGTTTAGGCTGAAGTTCCCCTTTAATATCCCCATCCGCACTATAAGTGGTTGCCTGATATCCGGCGGCCCATGTTTGTGAGTATATCTCTGATTACTTATTACATATTATTCCAATTATCTCAGTAGTACACTATTGGGGGCTCCCGGTTTTTGTTTTTGTGCTTTACCCTCCTGAGTATGGAAGGTTGTATAATGAAAAAACTAATTTAGATGCCGGACGCAGGCGTAACCCTAACCCAAAAAATCAGTAAGGACTTTGAAGCAGTCTAGATGCAGCCAGCGATGAGTGTAACATTCAACTAACCAGTTCGACCTGATTGGCTGCTAGATAATTTAGGCAAATGTGTTATTATTAACCAGCAGTTCCTTTCCTCTGGCTGCTTGGCAGTTGAAAACACCTGTTATTTCCCACAATGCAATGAGGCTCCCAGGTCCTGACATCACACTCACCCCCCCCCCCCCCCCCCGATAATCTATTCGAGAAAACGTAAAGATTTCTTGTGGGAAAGGGGGCATCAGCTACTGATTGGGATGAAGTTCAATCCTTGTTTAGTTGCTCTCTAAGGTGACCATTAATGGTACAATCTCCCAAACATTTGATTGGAGCATATATGGTTGCTGGTGCCGATCAAATACGAACGATCCTTCTGAATGATTCGGAATGATTCTGATCGGATAGCTTATTTATTTTCTCCTCCATTGGTGGGCCCAAACGAACATTTCCGATCGATTGGATAGTTGATCGCTCTGGATATTTGATCATTAACGGGCACCTTAAAGCCTTGTGCACACCCTAGTCAGGGCAGCCTCTGCTGAGACTCTAGCATGTATGGCGGTCCCCGATTTTCCCCCTCGATGTATTGGCGAGTGATTGTATCAGCCAAGGTCATTCTTCTCCTATTTATTCCAATTGCTCCATCCTATACCATCCCGACAGCCCTCCTCCCCTCTCCATAGCAACAGAACGCATTGCTAGTCTGTAGGCTAGTGACATATCTATACATAACTCTGTCCCCAACTGTTGCAAGAGGGATCAATTCTCAATCTCTACGGGTGACAGTAATTGTGCGTGTGTGTGCACCTCTACATTCTGTACAATGGGGGTTGTCACATATTCAGCAACAGGCAGTGACTGGTCAATGGGCAATGTCTTAATGCAATGTTAAAGGATACCTGAAGTGACATGATGAGATAGACGTGTGTATGCACAGTGCCAAGCACACAAATAACTAGGCTGTGTTCCTTTTTTCTTTATCTACCTGAAAGAGTTAAATATCAGGTATGTAAGTGGCTGACTCAGTTCTGACTCAGACAGGAAGTGACTACACTCTACAGTGTGACCCTCACTGATAAGAAATAACCTTTTTTTTTACCTCTTTCTTGCTCTCAGAAGTCATTTTCTGCTAGGAAAGTGTTTTATAGTTGGAATTTCTTATCAGTGAGGGTCACACTGTAGTCACTTCCTGTCCTGAGTCAGGACTGAGTCAGCCACTTACATACCTGATATTTAACTCTTTCAGACAGAGAAAGGAAAAAAAAGGAACACAGCATAGTTATTTGTGTGCTAGGCACTGTACATACACATGTCTATCTCACTATGTCACATGTCACGTCGGGTATCCTGTAAGGAGTGTTAAATGGACTGGAATATATGGACATGGCACAGTACAAACAAGTGCACAGCGTCATGAAGGGGTTAAACCTGATCCCACAGAAAATTTGCTACAAGCTTGCATCTGACTTCCACAGTGTATTTTTTTTTTTTGTGTGCAATTTAATGTTGTTACAATGTATCTTTCCAATTCAGTTTATAGCCAGCTGTGAAGCTGAGATTTCAATTTTATCAGCTTTGAATCTGAAGTCTCCATCTTGCCATAGGAGTAAATTAGCTGCACAGAGTAGGAGCCCATGTTACTTGGTCTCTGTCAGGAATCCTGTGGAATGATTGTGTTTGAGCTGACACGTGTTTTACATGATTGGATGTAAGAAAGATGATGTAATATTTCTAATTAAATGTATAGAGATGGACAGAATGTATTTCCTGTTTTCTAGTAATAGTGGAGGCTCATGTTAGGCCCCATTCACACTTGCTGTTCGAGTCCGCAAGTGTCCGGGAGTCCGGGGGGCCGCAAAGAGACCGTACGGGTCTCTGCGTTGGCCACAAGGCGGCACAAGTTGCGGATCCGGAATGTATCAGTTCCGGCTACAATAAAGTAGCCGGAACTAGATACATTGCAGTGCCAGAAAGGCACCGCAAGCATGGGGGATACCAGCGTGTAGTCCGGGCCCCCCAAGTGGCATAGGACCGGTGCTGGAAGCATGCGGTCCTATTGCCAGTGTGATGAGAAACATCCGTTTCCCATTGCACAGCATGGCCGCATGCGAAGGGTCAGGATCCGGTCCGGGTGCGTGGGCCGGATGACCGGACCTGAAAAATAGCGCATGTTGGAAAACTGTCCGGAGTCCGGATCCGATCCGGCTCCGTTCTGTACGGAACATACGCATGTGAACGTCCGCATAGACTTTGCATTGCCATGCGGAACGTACGTTCCGTTTGTACAGTATACGGTCCGGATCCGATCAGGCGATTCCGGACAGCGAACGCTAATGTGAACCGGGCCTTAAAGGACACCTGAAGAGAGGGGAATATGGAGGCTGACATATTTATTTCCTCTTAAGCAATACAGATTACCTGGCTGTCCTGCTAGGCCTCTGTTTCTAATACTTTTAGCCATTGACCCCGAACAAGCATGCAGATCAGATGTTTCTAACAAGATTGGCCACATGCCTGTTTCAGGTGTGTGGTTCACACTACTGCAGCCAGCGAGATCAGCAGGGCTGCCAGGAAACCGGTATTGTTTAAAAGGAAACAAATATGTCAGCCTCCATATCCCTATCACTTAATACAATAAAATACATATGGCAGCCACCAGGACTGGACTGAGCTGTAGGATGATTCAGTAGGCAGTTGTAGGGAGCTCTATTCAAATTGCATAAATGTCATCTGAAATTATGGTGTTCATGATTGCTTCAGGTGACTGTTTCTTCAATCAATCTATGGACGAGCTGCTGGGCTTCTGCCAAGCAGCCCATCCTCTTCTATAAAGGAGGGGGGTGGGTTGGAATTCAGGAGTGTCGCTAAATAAGGATACTCAACATAATCCTACTCCTTCCAAAATTATGCAAATTTATTCAGCGTGGAAGGGAACCAATCAAATGCAGGAGGGATGTTTGCAGACACGTGCCTTGCGGTGAATTATCACTTACGATTGTGGCAATGAATATCTTGCGTGTGTGGATAGCTTGTGTGTCTTATTAGTAATAGGAAGCAATGTACAGCATGTGGAATATAATCTGCATAAGACAGATCATATATGATTGGGACAATGAATATCTTTGTGTGTGTGGATAGCTCATGTCTGATCAGTAAGGGCCCGTCTCCACTATCGCGGATCCGCATGCGGATTCGCATAGCCAATACAAGTGGATGGGCCTGTTTCCACTTGTCAGTTTTCCTGAGCGTTTTTCTGCACAGCAGAGCCATCAGAATTCGCCTGCGTGTGGAATGCAGGCGAATCATACGTAATGTATTTAATAGGGAAATCGCATGCGGTTTTGGCATGCGTTTTTTTTCCTGAGATTTCGCATATAAACTAATGTAAATTCACACAGGCAGTGACATGGATAAAATTGCATTTACCCTATCCTATGTGAAATCGCGGCAAAAAATGCATGCGGAATCGCACCCGCATGCGATTTCGTCAGTGGTGATCATGCGGCGATTTCGCACCGCAATAGTGGAAACGGGCCCTTATAGTAAGCAATGTACAGCATGTGGAATATAATCTGCATAAGGCCTGGTTTCCACTTGTACTTTTTGTGTCAGATTTTTCTCTTAGAAAATTTGCATTGATTTGGCAACTGCTGGTAGTGAATGGGGCTGTTTCTATGCAATTAGAATTTTCGTACGCGTGAAAAATTCTGAGGTCCTGCATCATATTTTCGGACATCGCGTACGATTTGCGTGCAATGCTTTGCATAGCAACGTCAATTTTGGCGTTGTTTGCATAAAAAAATTCGCATTAAATGCATGGTTACAGGAAGTTGTCAGCAGTCATGACTAAGCTGTTACTAGGCAGATTATGTGAAATTTGACTAATGGCAACTTTTGCGTACGAAAATGCGCATAAAAATGTGTACTAATTTACACGCAAATTTTTTACCAATCAGAAAAATCTTATACAATTTTTTGGGGACTCGAAAATTTCACACCACAGTGGAAACGTAGCCTTAAGGTGGCCACTAAAGATCCAATTTCTAGCGAAAAATCGTTTGAGCAATCCGATAATTCTGATCTGATGAAAAATCGTTCACTACACCATCAACGAACCAATCTTTTATTCCTATCTATCACAACCAACAGGAAAATACAAATTTTGGTTTGACAAAAATCCAGTCGGACGACTATATTTATAACCGATTGTGCCCATTACAACCAATCCGATCAATTTCCGATCGCCCGAACGATTTTTCGCTAGAAATTGGACCGTTAGTTGCCACCTTTAGGCAGATCACATGATTGTGGTAATGAATATCTTTCGTGTGTGGATAGCTTGTGTGTCTGATCAGTAAGGGCCCGTTTCCACTATCGTGAATCTGCATGCGGTTTTCTGCACGCAGATTCGCTTAACCGATACAAGTTAATTAGCCTTTCCACTTGTCAGGAAACCAGAGCAGGAAAAATCTGCACAGCAGAGCCATCGGTGCGATTCGCAAACAATGTAATTAATAGGAAATTCGCATGCGTTTTCGTTATGCAGATTTTCCATGCGAATTTGCGTACGTTTTTGCATAAAATCAATGTAAAAGCACACAGGCACTGACATGGTTACATTCGCATACTTACTAACATACGCGAAAACGTACGCAGATTCGCTGTAAAATTCGCATGCGAATTCGCGTATGAATTTGCATCCACGTGCGAATTTGTTTTTGCGTTTTCCGCAACGAATTCGCACCGCACCAGTGGAAATGGGCCCTAATAGGAAACCATGTACAATATGTGGAATATAATCTGCATAAAACAGATCACGTATGATTGTGGCAATGAATCTTTGTGTGTGTATAGCTCATGTGTCTGGTTATCAGTAACAGGAAGCAATGTACAATATGTTTAATATAATCTGCATAAAACAGATCACGTATGATTGCGGCAATGAATATCTTGCGTGTGTGTGTATAGCTCATGTCTGATCAGTAATAGGAAGCAATGTACAGCATGTGGAATATAATCTGCATAGAACAGATCACGTATGATTGTGGCAATGAATATCTTGCGTGTGTGTGTAGCTCATGTCTGATCAGTAATAGGAAGCAATGTACAGCATGTGGAATATAATCTGCATAGGACAGATCAGTTATTAGTAATATAACCTCGCACGATAAGTACAGCCACGTGTAGGATGTTCCTCCTGTCATTTTATACGTCTTGGTGACAGAAGTGCAGCCGTGTGATTCGCAGTCACATGCCTCCATTACAATCCGCGCTTGTGCCGTGCTGCGTATAATGTATACAGGCAGCCATCTGCTTTATGTAACGGCTTCTGGGAGGCTCCTCGCTGCCGATTGGTCGGTCAGGCCTCATGTGGCGTCTGCTCACACTGGGCTCTGGAGTAGCCAGTAAAAAGTTCCACAAACTTATAAATGTGAAATTGACATTTAAAGGGCACTTGAAGTGAGAAGGATATGGAGGCTGCCATATGTATTTCCTTTTAAACAATGCCAGTTTCCTGGCAGTCCTGCTGATCCTCTGCCTGTAATACTTTTAGCCATACACCCTGAACAAGCATGCAGATCAAGTGCTCTGACTGAATTCTGTCTAATTAGCTGCATGCTTGTTTCAGGTGTGTGATTAAGACACTACTGATGCATGAAAGATTAGCAGGACTGCCAGGCAACTGGTATTGTCTAAAAGGAAATACATTTGGCAGCCACCTCACTTCGGGTTCCCTTTAATTCCCAATTGTTTTTCTGATTGATTTTCCCATCACTGCCCTACAAAATCTATCAGAAATACGATCGAAAATACTCGAGCCAACCAGTCAACCTGATGGGAAATTGAATGGTGCCTGCTAGGCATTAAAGTACATAGAAACAAAACACTTTTTTTATCTGGCTGAGCAAACAATCCCGATGACACCAAAATGCTGAAAAAGTTCAAGGCTAATTATTTCTTTGTTGGGAGCTGAATAAACCAGTTTTACATCACTCTGACATGGCTGCTGTGGACATGCCAGAAGTCAGATTTAACTCCCAAAAGTCTAATAATGTATCTCGAAGCAGATTGTGTCCTGGCTGGGACTTTATTCTTCAAGGCATGGTACTAAATCTTTATTGCATATCAATGTTATTGACATTTTTGTTGCTTGTTTACAAAGAGTCTACAGTGGTTTGCAAAAGTATTCGGCCCCCTTGAAGTTTTCCACATTTTGTCACATTACTGCCACAAACATGAATCAATTTTATTGGAATTCCACATGAAAGACCAATACATAGTGGTGTACACATGAGAAGTGGAATGAAAATCATACATGATTCCAAACATTTTTTACAAATAGATAACTGCAAAGTGGGGTGTGCGTAATTATTCAGCCCCCTTTGGTCTGGGTGCAGTCAGTTGCCCATAGACATTGCCTGATGAGTGCTAATGACTAGAGTGCCCCTGTGTGTAATCTAATGTCAGTACAAATACAGCTGCTCTGTGACAGCCTCAGAGGTTGTCTAAGAGAATCTTGGGAGCAACAACACCATGAAGTCCAAAGAACACACAAGACAGGTCAGGGATAAAGTTATTGAGAAATGTAAAGCAGGCTTAGGCTACAAAAAATTTCCAAAGCCTTGAACGGAGCACTGTTCAAGCGATCATTCAGAAATGGTGGGAGTATGGCACAACCGTAAACCTACCAAGACAAGGCTGTCCACCTAAACTCACAGGCTGAACAAGGAGAGCGCTGATCAGAAATGCAGTCAAGAGGCCCATGGTGACTCTGGATGAGCTGCAGAGATCTACAGCTCAGGTGAGAGACTCTGTCCATAGGACAACTATTAGGGCCCATTTCCACTTTTCCACGGAAAAAATTTGCATGCATTTGTATGCGAATTACATGCGAATTTGCATGCGAAGTTGCATGAATGACGCTGTATGCAAATTTAACCATGGCAGTGCCTGTGTGCTTTTTAATTAATTCCATGCGAATTCGCATGAAAATTCGCATACACCCGCATAGTGGTATGCAAATTCTGATGGCTCTGCCATGCAAATTTTTGCCGCGGACGAAAACGCTCAGAAATCCTGACAAGTGGAAACAGTCCCATTCACTTGTATTGGCTATGCGAATTCGCATGAAGCAAACGCATGCGAACTCGCAATAGTGGAAATGGGTCCTTAGTCGTGCACTGCACAAAGTTGGGCTTTATGGAAGAGTGGCAAGAAGAAAGGCATTGTTAACAGAAAGCATAAGAAGTCCCATTTGCAGTTTGCCACAAGCCATGTGGGGGACACAGACAGCAACCATGTGGAAGAAGGTGCTCTGGTCAGATAAGACCAAAATGGAACTTTTTGGCCAAAATGCAAAACGCTATGTGTGGCGGAAAACTAACATTGCACATCACTCTGAACACACCATCCCCACTGTCAAATATGGTGGGGGCAGCATCATATGCATCATGCTCGGGGGGTGCTTCTCTTCAGCAGGGACAGGGAAGCTGGTCACAGTTGATGGGAAGATGGATGGAGCCAAATACAGGGCAAACTTGGAAGAAAACCTCTTGGAGACTGCAAAAGACTTGAGACTAGGGCGGAGGTTCTACAGGACAATGACCCTAAACATAAAGCCAGGGCAACAATGGAATGGTTTAAAACAAAACATATCCATGTGTTAGAATGGCCCAGTCAATGTCCAGATTTAAATCCAATCGAGGATCTGTGGCAAGATCTGAAAACTGCTGTTCACAAACGCTGTCCATCTAATCTGACTGAGCTGGAGCTGTTTTGCAAAGAAGAATGGGCAAGGATTTCAGTCTCTAGATGTGCAAAGCTGGTAGAGACATACCCTAAAAGACTGGCAGCTGTAATTGCAGCAAAAGGTGGTTCTACAAAGTATTGACTCAGGGGGGCCGAATAATTACACACACCCCACTTTGCAGTTATTTATTTGTAAAAAATGTTTGGAATGATGTATGATTTTCGATCCACTTCTCACATGTACACCACTTTGTATTGGTCTTTCACGTGGAATTCCAATAAAATTGATGCATGTTTGTGGCAGTAATGTGACAAAATGTGGAAATCTTCAAGGGGGCCGAATACTTTTGCAACACACTGTACATGCTGGACATTAGAGTAAATAACTAACTTGTTATAAAGTTACACAGAAGAAATGGGGTTTCCTGGCCAAAAGTGTATTTGGGTGGAGCACACAGCATTTTTACCACTAATGCAAGTCAATGGGCCGCATAAAAAATGTATATGCCTTTTGAAACGTGCGTTTTCAAAAACGCACATAATGAAAGTCAATGGTAACGCAATGGTATGCGTTTTTCATGTGGTTTTATATGCGTGTTTTTTTGTTTTGTGACGTATATCCACTTCCTGTTGTCTTTCTAGTGATTTGCATAAAACGCAATATAAAAACGCATGTAAAACTCATACAAAATGCATATGTGTTTTGTATATGCAAACCCTAAAGTCATAAAAATACACGCAAAACGCTTAAAAACCGGGTATGCGGGGGGGAAAAACGCACACAAAATTACGCACATGGCAGAAAACTCGCCTTTTCATACAAAGCCATGTGTGCACCCAGCCTTACTGCTCAGGCGCAGCTCTGTTCACACGGGCGCAGTGTGGCACCTCCTACACAGAGGAGAGTGCAGCCGCGGACTAGAAGAGGCTCCCGGCCAGCAAAAGTGGGTCAAGGAGGATAAGGGGAGACTCTGGACCATCCATGCTTGGCAAGACTCCCTAATGCTTCACAATGGCCTACTGAGCTTGTCCTTAATGACTGCAGAGGAGAAAAACTGTATACAAATTATTATTGCAACCCTTTGACACTTATATATGTTACGGCCAGAACCCGATGTTTGGCCACTTTGCGTTGTGTCTGGCCGGTCAATGTCCGAAATGAGCCGAATCCTGGCGGCTCCGATCATTTTCCCTGGCGCTGGCTCCGCCCCCCTGCTATCGGCTTTCAGTCAACCGGAGACACATGAACTACATGTCCCATGAGCAATGCCTCATGGGACTTGTAGTTCCACCACAGCTGGAGTGCCAAGGTTTGCCATCACTGTGACCTAGAGATAATTTTCATGCTCTGTTTAAAATAAATTTTAAGTATTTTACAATTGAAAAAGTATATCAACCTCCGAATCGCTCTCATCTCGGGTTCCCTTTTAAGGACTTTTTTTTTTTTTTTTTTAGGAAAACCAATTAACTTAAAGGGAACCCAAGGTGAGAGGGGTATGGAGGCTGACATGTTTCCTTTAAAATAATGCACATTGCCGGGCTGTCCTGTTGATCCTCTGCCTTTAATACTTTTAGCCATAGGCCCCTGAACAAGCATACAGATAAGACGTCTATGACAAATCTGACCAGATTAGCTTCATGCTAGTTTCAGTTGTGTGATTCAGACACTAATGACCAGAAAGAGCAGAAAACACATATATAAGTAGATAAATACTTGATCTACTTACATAACACATGTATTATACTGTCCACATATGGCACTGACTACTAAAGGGCCAGTGCTCCTAAAGTATGCGATAACTCTAAATCATAACAGCAGAAAAAGTTTGGAATGCAGGATTAGCATCTTTATCACTTAATACACTCAGACCAGTTGTTGTTGAAATTTGGTTTTTATGGTGACAATCCTGCTTTAAAAGGAAATAAATATGTCAGCCTCCATATCACTCTCGCATCAGGTTGGGGCAGTGTGGCTGCAGTGAGTCGGGCAGTGTAGCTGCAGTGTCAGTGTGGCTGCAGTGTGTCAGGCAGTATTGCTGCAATGTATTGGCCAGTGTGGCTGCAGTGTGTCAGCGTGGCTGCAGTGTGTCAGCGTGGCTGCAGTGTGTCAGCGTGGCTGCAGTGTGTCAGCGTGGCTGCAGTGTGTCAGCGTGGCTGCAGTGTGTCAGCGTGGCTGCAGTGTGTCAGCGTGGCTGCAGTGTGTCAGCGTGGCTGCAGTGTGTCAGCGTGGCTGCAGTGTGTCAGCGTGGCTGCAGTGTGTCAGCGTGGCTGCAGTGTGTCAGCGTGGCTGCAATGTATTGGCCAGTGTGGCTGCAATGTATTGGTCAGTGTGGCTGCAATGTATTGGTCAGTGTGGCTGCAATGTATTGGTCAGTGTGGCTGCAATGTATTGGTCAGTGTGGCTGCAATGTATTGGTCAGTGTGGCTGCAGTGTGTCAGTGTGGCTGCAGTGTGTCAGTGTGGCTGCAGTGTGTCAGGCAGTGTGGCTGCAATGTATCAGCCAGTGTAGCTGCAGTGTGTCAGTGTAGCAGTGTGGCTGCAGTGAGTCGGGCAGTGTAGCTGCAGTATCAGTGTGGCTGCAGTGTGTCAGTGTAGCAGTGTGGCTGCAGTGTGGCTGCTGTGTGCCAGTGTAGCAGTGTGGCTGCAGTGAGTCGGGCAGTGTAGCTGCAGTGTCAGTGTGGCTGCAGTGTGCCAGTGTAGCAGTGTGGCTGCAGTGTGCCAGTGTAGCAGTGTAGCTGCAGTGAGTCGGGCAGTGAAGCTGCAGTGTCAGTGGTTTTGGGTGAGAGAGGGGCAGCTATTCTGGGCTCTGCTTGCATGATGTGTCTGTGTAGGTAGAGGTAAATAGTTCCCCATCCCCTGGGATGACATGGAAGTGTTGCTGTAAAGCGTGGCAGAGCTTCCAGCTAGCCAGGGATCAGGTTTAAGTCTCTGCCACGTCACTCCAGCAAAGAAAAGCCTCCCTGTACTCAGCCAGCCGCCTCCCTCCTGCACAGCTTTCCTCTACAACCCATGCCTGTAAAACGTGTGATTATCCATCTGCAGAGCTGGAAGGAGATATGGGGGGGGTGCAAATTTTGCCTGCTGCTGCCGCCTTGTTGCACGTTAGACTCTTGCTTTGCACAACCGCCATGCAGAGAAGCGATATCAGACCTGTCTCGGCCGTATTACAGATGTAGGTCTTTTTTTAGCCTGCGGAGCAAGTACTTGAGCCAGTAGTCTTTTTATGGTGCTTTTATTATGTCATACTTCTGCTCGTTATATGTTGTAATAGCAAATTTATTTAGTCCTAGTTCACACTACAGATCACAAGCGCAATCGCTAAGCGCATTTGAGAGCAATTTTGTAAAGCGATTACTGGCTTTTTGTGCGATTTGTGTTTTTGTTTGGCAATTCGCGATTTTGTGTGTGCCGACAAACAGGTAGTTCACTCTTTGACCCGTATCTGAATGTCTTTTAAAGAAAATTTGCCCCCCAAAAAACGCTCACCGACTCGCTGTGCACTTTTAGGCTGCTTCCACACAGGGACGTTACAGGCGCACGTTAGTGCGCCTGTAACGCTCCCCCAACGCACAGCAATGTAACACAAGTGGGCTGTTCACACAGCCCACGTTGCGTTACATGTAATGCTGCACGTTCGGTGCAAAGTGCAGCATGCTACGGCGTTAGAGCGGCTATAGCCACGTTAGACTGTTTGCACATGCTCAGTGGGGGGCGGAGAGGAGGCGGGGAGATGCCGCTACAGTAGCCGCGCACATGGCTACTTAATATTCACTGCACTGGCGGCAGCTGATTGGCCGGCGGGACCACGTGATGCGGAGTGTCTCGCTCCGCATCACGTGGTCCCGCCGGCCAATCAGCGCCACTCTGGGAGACCTTATAGGGATAGAGCCGCCTAACGCGGCTCACTCTACCGTCCTCTCTTGCAGCACCATACGTTGTGTTAGGTGCACGTTATGCGACCTTAACGTGGCACCTAACGCAACGTCTTGGTGTGCAAGAAGCCTTAAAGCGATTTTCCTATACCTTACGTTGAAGCGCAATTGCCCAGAAAATGGTGCAGGACCCGCATTTGCAGTTTGCCAAAAACAAATCTCATCGCTCATATGAGAACGCTCACATAGGATTTCATCACAAAAGCGCTTTTAGAAACCCTAGCGATTTAAAAAGATAAATTTTAAAACGCTCAGTGTGAAGCAGCCCTTATTCTGTAGTGTTTTTGTATTTATGGTGGTCTACTTCTTTTTGTTTTTTGAGTGCTTGTAAAGCAAATGTATTGTGCTGAAACCTTGTAATTGGTCACATAAGGCTGCTTTCACACTATATCCATTGCGCATCCAGAAAAAGAGGGTCACACCAGTGAAGGGAAGTCACATTGTACGATACATACAGTGCAACATGCAGTCTGTAGATAGACTTGTGCCTGCCCCGCACCCAAAACCCAAAAAACTGAATGGAAATAAAATTGCATTGTGTTTCAATACATTGATATTTTCTGTTGCCATGCGACGTACATAGTGCGAAAGGTGCCCTATGACTGGTAAAATGCAATTTTCCATCAGATTGGTGCTCAAATCGATTATTTCCAACAGGTCTGATCTGATTTCTGATAGTTTCTCTGATCGATTTTTGTATAGAAGGGATCAGAAAATCGATCATAAAAGTGATCGGGTATCAGATCGGAAAAAAAACTGGAACAATTATCTGATCGTTTGTCGATTGCCTTTATCATCAGTATCCAATCTGATCGATCAGAATGTTCGTTGGAAGATAAAATTGGATCGGCCCTTAACTTGGCTGAAATGTAGAGATGGCAAGATGCTCATTGTTGTCACTGAAGTTAATTTGCACCGTTGTGATGCAGAACAGAAACCAGGTCTTCCTGTTAGTTTGGCGTGTGCACTTCAGTTGACACAGTGTGACAACGTGTTGCTCAGGAGATGCATTACTGCACACGTCTGTTTTTGTTGTGCTGGGCATGTGTAATGGCCAAACACAAGCAGCTGATCCCAGCAGGTGCTGAGCGTGTGTAATGGCCAGACACAAGTAGCAGATTCCAGCAGGCGCTAAGCGTGTGGTGGCCAGACACAAGTAGCCGATCCCAGCAGGTGCTGAGCTTGTGTGGTGGCCAGACACAAGCAGCTGATCCCAGCAGGTGCTGAGCGTGTGTGGTGGCCAGACACAAGCAGCTGATCCCAGCAGGCGCTGAGCGTGTGTAATGGCCAGACACAAGTGGCCGATTCCAGCAGGCGCTGAGCGCGTGTGGTGGCCAGACACAAGCAGCTGATCCCAGCAGGTGCTGAGCGTGTGTGGTGGGCAGAGACAAGTAGCCAATCCCATCAGGTGCTGAGCGTGAGTGGTGGGCAGACACAAGTAGCCGATTCCAGCAGGTGCTGAGCGTGTGTGGGCAGAGACAAGTAGCTGATTCCAGCAGGTGCTGAGCGTGTGTGGTGGGCAGACACAAGTAGCTGATTCCAGCAGGTGCTGAGCGTGTGTGGTGGGCAGACACAAGTAGCTGATTCCAGCAGGTGCTGAGCGTGTGTGGTGGGCAGACACAAGTAGCTGATTCCAGCAGGTGCTGAGCGTGTGTGGTTGCCAGATAAAAGTAGCCGTTCCCAGCGAGTTCTGAGGGTGTGTAATGGCCAGACACAAGTAGCCGATTCCAGCAGGCGCTGAGCGTGTGTGGTGGCCAGACACAAGCAGCCGATCCCAGCAGGTGCTGAGCGTGTGTGGTGGCCAGACACAAGTAGCTGATCCCAGCAGGTGCTGAGCGTGTGTGTGGTGGCCAGACACAAGTAGCCGATCCCAGCAGGTGCTGAGCGTGTGTGGTGGCCAGACACAAGCAGCTGATCCCAGCAGGTACTGAGCGTGTGTGGGCAGAGACAAGTAGCCGATCCCAGCAGGTGCTGAGCGTGTGTGGTTGCCAGATAAAAGTAGCCGATCCCAGCGAGTTCTGAGGGTGTGTAATGGCCAGACACAAGTAGGCGATCCAAGCAGGTGCTGTGTGTAATGGCCAGACACAAATACAAGTAGGTGATCCCTGCAAGTGCTGAGCGTGTGGTGGCCAGACACAAGTAGGCGATCCCTGCAGGGATTGATTGGGACTGGAAACATTGGTGTAGCCATATTGGACAGCTGTACCTTCCTAATGCTTATTCATTATATTAATCTGTATCATGATTATTATAGATTGGGCACTTTAGTTGTATAATAACAGAGGCAAGTAGAGCGGTCGGCCAGCATCTTTGTATAGATCCTTTCCAGGGAGAGCTTTTATAAAGAATAAAGGAAGTACTGAAAATGCCCCTTGAGGAGATGGATTAATCCAAAACATGTCAGATATGTCCTTTTTACTACATAAAGACAGCAAAATGGGGAAAAACATAATCCTATAGTGCACTTTCGGCTGTGTTCCCACTACAGAGGCAAATGGACATATTTTTTGTCAGTTATCCGCTGATCGCAAAACTGATGGTGAATGACTGTTACTTTTATAGATAGGAACCGATCACACTTGCACACCACTCGTGTGCAACAGATCCATGGGATTAGCTGTGGTAAGCGGGACGTACTTCTGTGCAGCCCGCGATAATCCTGGGCAGTCGGATGCGTTCCCCATATAACCTGTGTTTGAAATGCATCCTTCCCATAAAGCTGAAGCTATGAGCACTAATGCTATAGGGCGCTCCTTGTGAAAGGGTAATTCAGGGTTTCGAGTTACTACAACTCTGAGGGGGAATAGTATTTAACTCCGCCGGGAATCAGAGCGGCAACGGGGCGAGCCGTTACTCTGCTCACCCTGTATAGAGTACTGAGAGAAAAAACACAAAGACAACGGGAGCCCAAATGGTGCAGTGTGTCACAGGTAATGAGTATTCAAAAGAATTTTTCTGTAAAATACTCAAAGGTGGGTTGCACAAGCAGCAACCGACCACTTCAGGCAGGTGGAGTATCTTAAAGGGAACCTAAACTGAGAAGGATATCGATTTTTCCTTTTAAAATAATACCAGTTGCCTGACTCTCCTGCTGATCCTGTGTCTCTAATGCTTTCAGCCACAGCCCCTCAACAAGCATGCAGATCAGGTGCTCTGACTGAAGTCAGACTGGATTAGCTGCATGCTTGTTTCAGGTGTGTGATTTAGCCACTACTGCATCCAAAGAGATCAGCAGGGCTGCCAGGCAACTGGTATGGTTTAAAAGGAAACACCCATATCTCTGTTTAGGTTCCCTTTAAACCTGACTCCACTCAGGTCTACCAGCAGACCTGGATACAGTCACCTTAGATACCACAGGTGGCGGAGTTCCACCCTGGATCAGATGCACAAGACTCCCCTCACTGAAGAGCGGGGGGAGTAAGGCCCAGACAAAGGTAAAGAGGCGCCCAATGTATATAAAACACTCTAAAATCAGTAAAATAAAAAGGATGAGGTGGCTTACCTATTTGCCGCATTTGAGGCGGCCCGAATGCGGCAAATAGACTGCAATGGGACTTTTATTTGGCCTGAGGAAGTGGGCATGGTCCCACGAAACGCATTACCTGTGATTATTTTCAATTAAAATTCATTACCTAAAGTGAGTTGTCGTCTGTGAGGTAAGCCACCTCATCCTTTTTATTTGATTGATTTTAAAGTGTTTTATATACATTGGGCGCCTCTTTACCTTTATCTGCTCACCCTGTGCCCAACTCGCCGGCAGTGAAATAATACGTATGCAATTCCCTGGGCTCCAGTTAGACCACAGCGTACAATGAGATCGCATACTACACTGCAGTAGCGTACCTACGGGGGAGGCGGGGGGTGCGGGACGACACGGTACACAGAGAGTGGTGACACACTGACACAAATGGCGTCAGTTAGCTCATCATAATCACGCCCATCTTTCACCACAGATACCCGAGGTACGCCACTGCTGCACGATCTGCTTTCGCTGCCTTTTGTGGTCCGGCTGCAATTTGGAACCCAGCCTTACTCTACGACAAATGTACATTTTATCCAGGGCTGTGGAGTCGATACAGAAATCACCCAACTCCTCCGTTTTATGAAACCTCCGACTCCAGTTACCCAAATTTGCTCCGACTCCTCAACTCCACAGCTCTGTATTTTATACATATGCATACTCTACACTTGAGATGCTGTTACCCACACTAAGGCATAGTTGGTCATTAAAGAGACTCTGTAATGAAAAAAAGTTCCCCTGGGGGTACTCGCCTCGGGAGGGGGAAGCTTCAGGGTCCCAATGAGGCTTCCCCCACCCCTGTAGCTGCAGGCAGTCCAGCGCTGGCTCCCCCGAAGTGTCCCGGAATCCTCCCTCGACAAGCCTGACAAGCACGGATTTATTTACCTTCTCTGGCTCCAGCAGGGGCGCTGTTGAGGCTCTCAGCACAGAGATAGGTGGAAATAGCCGATCTCTGTCGGATCCGCTCTGCTACGCTTGAGATTTGCGCCTGCGCAGTAGAGCGACCCGACAGCGATCAGCTATTCAGCCTATCTCCGAGCGGAGAGCCGATACTGCGCCTGCGCTGGAGCCGGGAAGGTAAGTATTTACATCCCCGCCGTTCCGGGAGCTTTTTCGCCACCGCGGGACACAGGAGGACAGGGAAAGCCTCGATAGGATCCGTAGACTTCCCCCACCCGAGGTGAGTAACCCCCCCGTTTTCTTTAATAAAGGGATGCATGCTAAAATAATGTTGATAAACACTGATTTATAGCAAGGATGCTGAACTAAAACTCCTATGACTCCTCACTAGCCAGTGACTGTTACATGGATACTGTAATTGAGTTGTGGGAATTGCGGGCGGCACTAGAGGCTTACAGACAAGCCCTGACATGATAATGTGCTGATATTATGCTGCACTTCAGCCGCTATCTCCTCTGATCTTCCTCTATGCGTGTAACAACATCCTCCTCAGTCACACATTCTCATGCTAAGGATTTTCTCATCAATGTGAACGTAAACAAAATCGTGTGCAAGTGATTAGGGAGGCTGGCTGGTATCTTACTATTTTGGCAGTTAAACTGCTGTTCAGGAAGTGCCGTTGAAAACAAAGAAAACCCTGAGAATCCCCCATGAGGAGATGGACTGGCCAAAAACCTGTGGGTTCTGTCAGATTTTAACGGCCTACTTTTTCCCCATCGTGGTCCTTTAATGTGCCCATTCACACACTTCTATACTGACAGTTTGAGGTTTCTCCGTTGTGGGTCCACAACACTGAAACTCAACTTCGATGATTTCTTTCCAGACAGCTGGTAGAATAGCGTGCGTCTGTTTCCGAGTGCAGCGAGCACTGCGACGGATCCAAGGCTGGATTTATACTTTTCCTGCCCCTAGGCCAAATTTCTTGCAGCTCCCCTTCCATGTGCAGCCCTCCTATTCCTTGTGCAGCCCCCTCTTCTATCTCTAACATTTATGTACAGCAGCCTCCTTCAGCTCTATACGGGTCTCTTGGGCAGCAGCTACCTATTTCTATGTGTTGCTTCTTATTTGCAACCTCTGTATTCCATTTGCTGCCTCTTCTTCCATATATGGCAATCCCTCTTCCATGTCCAGCCGCCCCTTGCCCAGCTACCGCCTAAAACCCGGGCCTTGGTGGCCCTTCCTGAAATCCGGCCCTAAACAGACCTCTGTAACAGCACAGCATATCCACACCGTAAACCATACACTGACTACAAATACTTGTGTGTCTTGATTGGGTGATTGTAGTGAACAGATAAGATTGTATATCCGTTGGAGCCAAAATATTTGCTATGGCTGTGTGCTATGAAATCCGTGAGGCATCAGTAAGTCATTAATACGTTTTGTCTGGCGTTATTTTTAAGTGAACCTAAACCAAGTAAAATTTAAAATAAACCCACGATATACCTGCAGATGGATATTACATACTTACCTCGCCGTCCGTTCCTCTCAGCTCACCCTTTTCTTCTAACAACCACCCCTTGCAGTTCTGACAAGATTTTGTCAGAATTGAAATTTTATCAGTTGCTGTCAGTTATAACTGAAAGAACAACTGATGTGCAAGGTTATGTCCATGTTTCCCTATGACTCACATGGGCGGTATGACAGTTTAACAGTGTGCTGACCAGGAAGCTGTTATGGGGTAATGGCCATTTTTAAAATGGAGGATGGAGAATTCCATTGATAACTGCAGACAAGTCAGATTCGGGAGAGGAGAAATTGATTGATGAGTAGCATAAGAAGGAGGTAAGTATGACCTGTGTATGTTTATTTTGAGTTTTATTATTTTATTATTTGTAGCTGCAAATGTAGCTGCAAATGAATATTACATACTAACCTCACTGTCAGTTTCTCTCAGAAGCTCACCATTTTCTTCTTACAGTGATCCCTTCCCGTTCTGACAATATTTTGACTGAAATATACCAGTTGCTGTCAGTTATATATCAGCAGCTGTCAGTTACAACTGAATGTGCAAAGTAATGTCCATGTTTCCCTCTGTCTCAAGCGGGTGATATTACAGTTTAAAGAGACTCTGTAACATGAAAAAGATCCCCTGGGGGGGGACTCACCTCGGGTGGGGGAAGCCTCCGGATCCTAATGAGGCTTCCCACGCCGTCCTCTGTCCCACGGGGGTCTCGCTGCAGCCCTCTAAACATCCGGCGACAGACCCAACTGTAATTTCAATATTTACCTTTGCTGGCTCCAGCGGGGGCGCTGTGGCTGCTTTCCTCTCCGAACTACATGGAAATACCCGATCACAGTCGGGTCCGCTCTACTGCGCAGGCGCCGGAAACTTGCGCCTGCGCAGTAGAGCAGACCCGACGGCGATCGGGTATTTCCGTGTAGTTCGGAGCCGACAGCCGTCAGAGCGCCTGCGCAGGAGCCAGGAAGGTAAATATTACGTCACGGCTGCACGGAGGGCTGCAGCGAGACCCCCGTGGGACAGAGGACGGCGTGGGAAGCCTCATTAGGATCCGGAGGCTTCCCCCACCCGAGGTGAGTACCCCCCAGGGGATTTTTTGAGGTTACAGATCCTCTTTAACAATGTGCTGACCAGGAAGCTGTTAGTGGGTAATGGCCATTGAGAATGGAGAATTCCATTGATCACAGTGGACAAACAGGATGCAGGAGGGAGAAAGAGATTGATGAGTAGACCACACGGGAGATAAGTATGACCTGTGTATGTTTGTTTTGAGTTTTATTTTTCAGTTCAGGTTCTCTTTAAGCTCTGCAGCAGCACGGAATAATCTGTAAATGACGTATAATGGTGTTATTATTATGCAGCAGTACAGGCTGTTCTCAGCGCAGTCTCTGGGGTCAGGCGAATACTTCCATCCTTGCTACGCTTTGCATAAAGCTGCTCTGTGGCCTGCAGCAGACAGACAATCCTGCATTCACTTCTGCCAGGTGACTGATTGCCGTGTACATTACCCTAATGGAAGTGTGTTTGTGTTGCAGGCACAATGAATCAGACACAGAACTCCGAGGAAGAGGTCCCAGCATATCTGCGGGAGGAGGAGCCAGAGGGTAATTATACTCCTTACTCCAAGGAATTGTCACTTTCCTATCTGCTTGGGGGCTTTTGTGTTGGAGCTGAAACTTTTTCCAGTTGTAAAGTTTTTCTTCTTGCCGGTTTTACAGTTAGTTTTTATGTTGTAATAGGGATATGATGTTCTTGTAGCACCCACCGCAATGCAAACAAATGATAAATGTATGACCCTGCGACAGAGTGCGTCGATGGGGTCAGACGCATAGTGTCGTCTGTCCGTCCCCACCCCTCCCCCCCTGGCGCTTGGTGACGTATTACTGCTGTACTGCTGTGCAGGTAGTATGTCACTGGATGCTGCGCTCTGACGTTTACACTACATGCGTCACCCATAGACTTGCATTACCCCGAGCAACGTGCATTAAAGAGAATCTGTACTCTAATATTCTTACACTACAAAGCATACCATTCTAGTCATTATTTTCTCCTGGGCCCCTCTGTGCTGTTTCTGCCACTCTCTGCTGCAATCCTGGCTTGTAATTAACAGTTTTAGGCAATGTTTACAAACAAACTAACCAGCTTCTAATAGGCTCAGCTAAGCAGAGTGTGTGAGTCATTCATAGTATGCAGGGGGCCTGCAGAGGGTGTGTATCGCTTCTATCCAATCACAAGCAGCCCTGCACATTCCACACAATCAAAGCCTTAGCCCGACAAACAGGACAGAGGAAAGATACATTGATTTATTACAGAGACAGTGCAGTTAGGAAAGACTGCAGTAAGCCAGAGCAGATTAGAACAGGCATAGGAACTTATAGGATAGAAGAACTAAGGCTGAAAAAATTGTTACAGAGTCTCTTTAAGGGTGGTGCTTGCAGTAATGCACTGTTGCCCTTGCGTTGGATTATTATTTAGTATTTATATAGCGCCGACATATTATGCAGCGCTGTACAGTGTATGTATGTATATATGTATGTATATGTATATATGTGTATATATATATTGTCTTGTCACTAACTGTCCCTCAAAGGAGCTCACAATCTAATCCCTACCATTGCCATATGTCTATTATGTAGTGTAAGTACTGTAGTCTAGGGCCAATTTTAGGGGGAGCCAATGAACTTATCTGTATGTTTTTGGAATGTGGGAGGAAACCGGAGTGCCCGGAGGAAACCCACGCAGACACGGAGAGAACATACAAACTCTTTGCAGATAGAGCCCTGGCTGGGATTCGAACCAGGGACCCAGCGCTGCAAGGCGAGAGAGCTAACCACTACGCCACCGTGCTGCCCTACAAGGGTTGGATTCTTCCAGTGCCCTGCAAGGGAGCGCAATAAGTGTGAAAGTCGCCATAGACTTCCATTGCTTTAGCGGCCCATTTTTTGAAAAATAGGTTATTGCAATGCATGTTTACCCTG
The DNA here is from genome assembly GCF_040937935.1 of Hyperolius riggenbachi. NCBI lineage: Eukaryota > Metazoa > Chordata > Amphibia > Anura > Hyperoliidae > Hyperolius > Hyperolius riggenbachi. The sequence continues at coordinate 502,743,899 of NC_090648.1, forward strand.
CTAGTGTGAAAGGGGCATAAAGGGAAACCTAAATTGAGGGACATGGAGACTGCCATATTTATTTTCTTTTAAACAATACCAGTTGCCTGGTCGCCCTGCTGATCCCTTTGGCTGCAGTAGTATCTGGATCACACTCCTGAAACAAGCATGCAATAATTGAGTCACACTTCAGTCAAAAACATCTGATCTGCATCTGACAGGTTTTGAACTAGGCCAGTGATCTGCAAACTTGGCCCTCCAGCTGTTAGGGAACTACAAGTCCCACAATGCATTGCAGGAGTCTTACAGCCACAGTCATGACTCATAAAGGCAGATGCATTGTGGGACTTGTAGTTCCTTCACAGCTGGAGAGCCAAGTTTGCAGATCACTGAACTAGGCCACCCCCTCATGTAGTATTCTCAATTAGAGATGTGGCGAATGGTTCGCCGGGCGAACATCTCTGGGGGGTTTACTACTTTCGGGTCGCTCTGACCCGGAGTAGTACGCCTGCGCTGCCCGGTGGAGTGCGTCCTAGATCACGCCCCTGTTGCCGGGCACTCTCTGCGCATGAGCGAGACGTCGTTCATGATGTCACGCACATGCGCAGAAAGTGCCCCGGCAACAGGAGCGCGATCTAGGACGCGCTCCGCCGGGCAGCGCAGGCGTACTACTCCGGGTCAGAGCGACCCGGAAATAGTAAACCCCCCCCCAGGGATTCAGAGATGTTCGGGAACCGTTCGCCACATCTCTATTCTCAATATTTCCTTGATACTTTACAAAAGCATTCCCTAGAAAAGATCAATACAAAGATGGTGGCCAGCCTCTCTCCTCGCTGCACGCGGTTTTGGCAGTTGAAGTGAGTAAGGCCTGGTTCACACTGCAAGAACTTTTCTGAGCGCTTGTGATTTTGAAAGCTCTTGCTAATGTAACCTTATCGGTGTGTTCTCACTACAGCGAAGTGTAGTTTTAAAAAATCACCCCTAGCATTGCATTAGCAAGAGCTTTTGAAATCACTGGCGCTTAAGTGCTGAGAATCCCTTTTGAGGAGATGGACCCGTGCAAAAACCTGTCAGATCTTTACAGTGACACTGACATAGGGAAAAAAGTAATTTATAGTGCACTTTACTCTGGAACAAATTAGCGTTTTATACTTATGCATAATCGTGCATTTTGAAATTTTTTTCCAAGATGGTGGTCCTTTAAAATAAATCAATATGTCAGCCTCTATATCCCTCTCACTTCAAGGACAACTAAAGAGAGAGGGATATGGAGGCTGCCATATTTATTTCCATCTAATCAATACCAGTTGCCTGGCAGCCCTGCTGATCCTCTGCCTCTAATACTATTAGCCATAGCCCCTGAACAAGCATGCAGCAGATCAGGTGTTTCAGACTTTAAAGTCAGATCTGACAAGACTAGGTGCATGCTTGTTTCTGGTGTAATTCAGATACTACTGCAGCCAAATAGACCAGCAGGGCTGCCAGGCAACTGGTATTGATTAAAAGGAAATAAATATGGCAGCCTCCGTATACCTCTTACTTCAGTTCCCCTTTCAGGTGTGCTTTAGGCTGGCCCTACATTATCCAATGTTTTCAATTGATATTATGATCAATGTAAAGATGGATCTTTACAATCAACTAAATAAAGACCAGCCTTGCGGACCAATCTTTAAAGAGACTCTGAAGCCAAGAAAATAAAACAGGTTTTACTTTAAAAACCTGTTTTAACATAATTGCACCACCTAAAATGCAGCATCCTCACGGCTGAAAACTCAATTAACCACTTCAGCCTTCAGTCGTGTTTCACTTTATGCATCCGAGCAATTTTCACCTCCCATTCATTAGCCAATAACTTAACCATTTCAGCCCGCTGGGATTTTTCACCTTAAGGTGCGTACACACATGCGACTATAGTCGTTTGTAACGATCGTTCCCCGATCTTTACCAACGACGATCGTTACAAAAAACGAACCAACGACTATTAAGGCAAACGACGAACGAGGCAAATCGCTACAAAACAAAGTTCTGTCTTGGCGGATTTTTACCACCGACGATCGTTAGCAAAAGTGGTACATCGTTGGAAACGATCGTTCGTACCAGGCTGGACATGCGTATTTCACTTTTTCTCCAAGGAACTTTACAATTTTATGCGCAGGCGCATTAAGTGCTTTTACGTGGTGTAACGTTCGTTCTAACGATGTGATCGTTACACACTTTTTACAACTAACTTTACTTCGGTCGTTCTTTCGTCAATTAAAAGTTCGTTCGTCGTCCTCAACGAACGATCGTTGTCGCATGTGTGTACGTAGCATTATGCATCGGAGCAATCTTCACCTCCCATTAATTCGCTAATAACTTTATCACTACTTATCACAATTTATTGATCTATATCTTGTTTTTTCCGCCACTAATTGGGCTTTCTTTGGGTGGTACATTTTGCTAAGAATTATTTTATAAATGCATTTTAACAGGATTAATAAGAAAAAAAATGGAAAAAATTCATTATTTCGAAGTTTTCGGCCATTATAGCTTTAAAATAATACATGCTACCATAATTAAAACCTATGTATTTTATTTGCCCGTATGTCTCGGTTATTATACCATTTAAATTTTGTCCCTATCACAATGTATGGCGCCAATATTTTATTTGGAAATAAAGGTGCATTTTTTCCGTTTTGCATCCATCACTATTTACAAGCTTATAATTTAAAAAATGTTTGTAGTATACCCCCTTCACATGCATATTTAAAAAGTTCAGACCCTTAGGTAACTATTTGTTTTTTTTTATTTATTTTTTATTGTAATTTTTTTTTTTTTTTTTTCCATTAAAAATTTTATTTGGGGAATATTTTGGTGTGGGACATAAACAGTTATTTTTTAATGTTGTTAGATGTGTAAATTTTAATGTAGAAAATGTGTTATTGTAGTTTTACTATTTGGCCACAAGATGGCCACCTTTTTGGTTTCCCTCCTTGTACCTCTCACTATGTGGAAGCCTCACGGGTGAGCGCTTCGGTTTTTCTGCGGGGGACAGGGATCGGTGATCGGGAACCATGTTCCCTTTCACTGATCCCAGGGCTAGCGGGGGACACAGCGGGGACACGGGGGCGCGCCCGCAATCACGCGCAGCTGAGCAGCTGCTTGGACGTGAGCTTCACGTCTGGGCGGCTGAAATAGTTAATCACTACTTATCACAATGAACTGATCTATATCTTTTTTCCACCACCAATTAGGCTTTCTTTGGGTGGTACATTTTGCTAAGAACTACTTTACTGTAAATGCAGGAAGAATAACAGGAAGAATAAGAAAAAAACAGAAAAAAAATGCATTATTTCTCAGTTTTTGGCCATTATAGTTTTAAAATACATGCCTCCATAATTAAAACTCATGTATTGTATTGGCCTAATAGTCCCGGGTATTACACCGTTTAACCACTTTACCCCCGCGCGTACGTATTTCTCCGCCCCTTTTTCCATCCTTTAAAAACCAGGGACGGAGAAACACGTACTTTCCGCGTTCCTGACGCTGTCCGCGCTCCCGCTCGTAAACACGCCGCCCGCCGCTAGTAAAACCGCCGCCGCCCGCTCGCCCGGAGATCAATGAACAGGAAAATCCATTCCCGTTCGTTGATCTAAGCCCCACAATGACCCGCTGCTCTCCTATGGGCAGCGCGATCATTGTGAGAAGAAACTCGCGTGTCCAGCCTCCTCCTTCTTCCTCCAAGCTTCCGGAAGGAGGCTTGGAGGTCGCAATAAAGCAAAAAGTTACTGTGGCCATCTTGTGGCCAAATAGTAAACTACACCCTACACATTTTTCACATACAAATAAATGACTTTTACACACAAATATTAACTCATTACCTCCCACACTCCCCATTTTTTTTTTTTTTTGTAATTAAAAAAAAATTCAAAAATTTACAATTAAAAAAAATACATAATTAGTTACCTTAGGGACTGAACTTTTTAAATATTTAAGTCAAGAGGGTATAACACTGTTACTTTATAAACTATGGGCTTGTAATTAGGGATGGACGCAAAACTGAAAAAAATGCACCTTTATTTCCAAATGAAATATTGGCGCCAAACATTGTGATAGGGACATAATTTAAACGGTTTTATAACCGGGACAAAAGGGCACATAAATTTCATGGGTTTTAATTACAGTAGCATGCATTATTTAAAAACTATAATGGCCGAAAACTGAAAAATAATTTTTTTTTCCCCACATTTTTCCTATTTTCCCATTAAAACACATTTAGAAAAAAATAATTCTTGGCATAATGTCCCACCTAAAGAAAGCCTAATTGGTGGCGGAAAAAACAAGATATAGTTCATTTCATTGCGATAAGTAATGATAAAGTTATAGACGAATGAATGGAAGGAGCGCTGAAAGGTGAAAATTGCTCTGGTGGTCAGGGGGTAAAACCCCTCAGTGGTGAAGTGGTTAAATTATGTCCCAATGTATGGCAACAATATTTTATCTGGAAATAAAAGTGCATTTTTTCCGTTTTGCATCCATCACTATTTACAAGCTTATAATAAAAAAAAAAAAATAGAAATGTTTCATCTTTACATAGATATTTAAAAAGTTTAGACACTTAGGTAAATTAAGTTTTGTTTGTTTGTTTTTGTTTTGTTATTGTAATGTGTTTTTTTTTAAACATTTTATTTGGGTATTTTTGGGAGGGTGGGATGTAAATAGTAATTTTTTTTAATGTAAATGTGTGTATTTTTTTTGTTTTTTTTTTTTACATGTAGATGTAGTTTTACTATTTGGCCACAAGATGGCAACCATGAGTTTGTTTACATGACATCACTCTAAGCGTAACATGTACACTTAATGTAGGGGGGTTGTAAGAGGCAGAAAGAGCGAGGCTTCCGAGAGAAGCAGTCGCTTTTTCTGCCGGGGGAAAGGGATCAATGAACAGGCACCATGTCCCGATTCATTGATCCCTGGACTAACGAACCGCGGCTCGGGAGCACGCGTGCACGCACATGGCCTTTTGGACGTAGCCTCTACGCCCAGAAGGCTTAAATGGTTAATAATCCCTAACTGTCAGGACAAAAATCCCCTTTCCTGGTCGTGGATTTTGCTGCCCGGGGAGGCAGAGCTTTGAGCAGCTCTGCCTCTACATGCGTCAATCCGTGCATATCTCCGCCTCTCCCCGCCCCTCTCATTGAAAGAAGACTGAGAGGGGCGGGGAGAGGTGGCGATCAGCGCTGAAGGACACGTGTAGAGGCAGAGCTGCTGCTGAAAGCTCTGTCTCTATGCGGAAGGAGCCCTGCGATGTGCCCCAGGGAGTTTGGGGTGATTTTATGGCATTTTCAGCTTCGGGGATGCTGCCTTTTAGGTGGGGCAATTAGGTTTACCAGGTTTTTAAAGTAAAAACCTGTTTTTTTTTTTTTGTTTTTTTTTTTTCTTGGCTTCAGACTCTCTTGAGGCCTGGAACCCACTACAAAACGCTATCGCTAATCGCAATCGCTAGCGTTTTACATGAGCGGTTTGCCAGCGATTTCATGAGCGTTTTTGGGAGCAATTTTAAAAAGTGTAATTCATTTGCCAGCGATTTGTGTAGCAATTAGCGTTTTTAATTCTGATTGGTCCTTTCAATTAAAGGGGAACTTCAGCCTAAACAAACATACTGTCATCAAGTTACATTAGTTATGTTAATTAGAATAGATAGGTAATATAATTTCTTACCCACCCTGTTTTAAAAAAACAGGCAAATGTTTGTGATTCATGGGGGCTGCCATCTTTGTCATGGGGGCAGCCATCTTTTTGGTTGAAAGGAGGTGACAAGGAGCAGGAGACACAGTTCTAACTATCCTGTGTCCTGATTACCCCTCCCAGCTGCACACACTAGGCTTCAAATGTCAAATTCAAAATGTAAAAAAAAAAAAAAAATTGCACCAAAACAGCAGAACGAGAACAACAAAATCAGAAATCCCATCATGCTTTGCACAACATCAGGGTAAAAAAGCCCGGGCAGTTTTCTTCTGTGCAGCTAAAAATGAGGCTTGTATAAGAGAAACAAAGTTCTGATGCTGTGAAACTGTTAAAGAAACACCAGGCCTTTTCAGTGCTGCTGAGTAGATTTTTAGTCCGGAGGTTCACTTTAATTTTCATTTTGTTACAGTGTGCAGTAATGTAAAAACGCTAGCAAAATCGCTCTGTGTAGGTTTTGATGAGCGATTACGCTAGCGGTTATATACTTTACATTGCAGAAACGCTAATCGCTAACGCTCAAAAATTCTGCATGTCCGGAGTTTTGCAATTTGGTAATCGCAATCGCTCCAGTGGAATTTGGCCCATCCATTAACATTAGCTGAGCGTTTAGGGAAATCGCTAGCGGTTGAAATCGCTCCCTAAACGCTCAGAAAATCGATCTAGTGGGTTCCAGCCCTTATTGTGATTTTAGCCCTCAAGGGAACCGGAGGTGAGAGGTATATGGAGGCTGCCATATTTATTTCCTTTCAACCAATACCAGTTGCCTGGCAGTGTTCCTGATCCTGTGTCTCTTATGCTAGATACACAGGATGCGTTTTTTCCGTTGATTTTTGATTTGTGTTTCCGCTCTATTTCTCGCTCGATTCTCTTATCTTTTCTTATCAATTTCCATTCACTTCTATAAGAAATCGAACAGAAAAACCATCGAAAATGTCAGACATGATGGAAATTATCTATCGAATACAAAATTGTATGGTGTGTTCCTAGCATTATACTTTTAGCCATAGACCTTGAACAAGCCTGCAGAAGGTCAGGTACTCTGACTCAGCGGACTCTGTTTTACTGGATTAGCCATATGCTTGTTCCAGGGTTTTGACACTACTTATGCCAGAAGATCAACAGGGCTGCCAGGCAACTGGCATGGTTTACAAGGACATAAATATGGCAGCCCCCATATTCCTTTAAAGCCATTTTCTGCTAGGAAAGTGTTTTATAGTTGGAATTTCTTATCCGTGAGGGTCACTTCCTGTCTGAGTCAGGACTGAGTCAGCCACTTACATACCTGATATTGAACACTTTCAGGCAGAGAAAGGAAAAAAGGAACACAGCCTCGTTATTTGCACTGTACATACACATATCTATCTCACCATGTCATGTCACTTCGGGTATCCTTTAATATCGATCAGAATAGCAAATGCTTAACCTCTTATCCCTCCCGAGGTATTCTATCTACTCCCCGCTGGACTTTATCTAAAGTCCCAGGGGCATAGATAGATCTCCATCTTCTGCCCCCCCATGAGCAGCTCGTTCCCTCCGGCGACCATTAGAGGACAGATTGGTGAATGAGAACAAATGTTCCCAATGCAAATTTAAGTGCCTAATTAATGAATAAGTGCTGTAACAAACAAACTGATTATTCAATGTAAGTATGTAAAAAAAATAAAAATAAAAAGATAAAAAATAAAAAAATACACTTTTGCTTTCACTTAGCCCTAGAATGCTTACTATTTAGTGGCCAAATTTAATATTAGTTACCAAACTAAAAAACTTGTGTAAAAAAAAAACCAACAGTGATGGAGTTTGAATGAGATTGCATACATTTACGCTAGGAATTTAGCTTTTTGTATATGTATGTCTTGAAGGTATGTTGTTTTTGCAAATTAGGGCTCGTATTCACTGATAGAGTACAATGAGAAAACCAAAAACCGGGACAAATAAAATGTGTTGGTTTTATCTACGGTTGCACTTTTTATCTCAGAGTAACCAAGCAGCTCGGGGTGACCCAAACCACTAGGACTATCTCAAAACTAGAACGGCTCCAAACTGAGATGATTTTTTTTGTTTCTATCCTATACCGTAAAATAAGAGTTCTTGGCAAAGTACCACCCAAAGGAAGACCAATTTGTGTCAAAAACAAAACAAATGATCTATAGATCATTTAGGCATGATAAGTAGTGATAAAGTTATTGGCGAATGGGAGGATCGCTGAAATGTGAAAATTGCGCTGGTCTATAAGGGGAAAACCCCTTAGTGGTGAAGTGGTTAAATCCACTTCTATCATAAGTTTTGTCTAATTGAATGTCCAATTGGGCACAAACATTGCACAGTGTAGGGCCATCTTAACTTGCTGTATTGTTTTGTACACACAGGCATTGGGGTGTACTGTGACATTCACTGTGAGCACAGAGCTGACATTTATTCCCTTTTAAACAATATACATTGCCTGGCAGCCCTGCTGATCCTCTGCCTCTAATACTTTTAACCATAGCCCCTGAACAAGCATGCAGATCACGTGTTCTGACTGAAGTCTGACTGAATTTGGCACATGCTTGTTTCAGGTGAGTGATTCAGACACTACTGATGCATAAAAAAATCAGCAGGGCTGCCAGGAAACTGGTATCGTTTAAAAGGAAATAAACATGGCAGCTTCCATATCCCTCTCCTTTTAAGCCTCTGTGGCTGGCACACACTACAGCTCTGCAGGCCTCTGTCTAGTTCCTTCTTTCTCTGTGTGCATCGTTCTGTGACAGGTTCTCTTTGAAGCCTGTGAGTTGTGATCTGCAGAGCCTGTGCCATGAGGGGATCTTGTGACTGCATACGTGACCCCAAGTCTGGGAAACAGTCTGTGTTTACATAGCATCAGATTGCCCCGCTGGTGGCCACAGACCATTTATCAGGTGTGACAATGACAGTGGTGACAGAGCTATTTTGGGGACTTGGAATGCAGCCCCATCTGCCTGCTGCTCTGACATCCACGATAAGGTGATTATTTGAATGCTGTTTAGTGGATTGCAGCACTCAAATGAGAAGGTATAAACTTTCACATTTACATAGCACTGATGGTTTCCTATTTCTCCAGAGGTATCTTAACATCCATTTTAATTGCTAACACTGCCACAGAGTACATAGGAATGGCACATAGTCATAGTCTAATAGCCTTCCATATAATTAGCACTGACATACTCTGCAGCACTTTACAAAGTACATAGTCATGTCACTGACTGTCCTCAGAGGAGCTCACAATCTAATCCTACCATAGTCATAGTCTAAAGGGGTCTATACACTGATAGATATGGAGCAGATTCGACCATCAGATTTCTGTCATATGCCTGTCAGGTCAAATCTGTCAGGAATCTATCTGATGTGTGCCACACACTAGACACAGAATTCCATTAGATGTCAGAATGAAATCTATTGAAAATTGATTTAAATGCATTGCTGTACCACTGAAAATTATTTATTTTCAGTTTATATAGAGTCTGATCCCACTTTAACCACTTCACCTCCAAGGGTTTTTACCCTTAAAAAACCAGAGCAATGTCTCCTTCTATTCATTCATACTTTTTGCTAAGAATTAATTTATTCTAACTGTGTTTTAACAGGAAACATAAGAAAAAAAAATTGTAAAAAATTCATAATTTAAATTTAGTTTAAAATACATGCTACCGTAATTAAAATTCAGACATTTTATTTGCCCATTAGTACAATGTATGGCGCCAATATTTTCTATATATAATTGGCAAGTGTCTCTGCGTCCATTTTTGTCCCTGTGTCAGTGCTTTTTAGCACTGCGCATGTGCATGGACAAGACGCAGAGACACTGCCGACAGTGGCGAGAGCCGGAGGACAGGACCAGAAGGGGCGGGCGTGTGTGCGCGTGGCGGGTGTCACGGGGGCGTGCAGCGGGCGTTGTATGCGCGCGGCGGTATAGTGACAGACCTAGCCCGTTTTTAAACGGGCTAAGTCACTAGTTTGGATATAAAGGTGCATTTTTTTTTCAGTTTTGCATCCATCCCTAATTACAAGCCCATAATTTATAAAGTAACAGTAATATACCCTCTTGACATGCATATTAAAAAAGTGTCTAGTCCCTAAGTTAACTATGTATTTTTTTTTTGTTATTGTAAACGTTGATATTTATTTTTCCCCAAAAAAACATTTTGGAGTGTGGGAGGTGAGGAGTTAATTTAAAAAGTAAAAATAGTTGTTTTTTAAAAAAAAAAAAGTTGTGGGGTGTAATTTTACTATTTGGCCACAAGATGTCCTTGCGCATAACTGCCGTATGCATAGTGTCACTATGCAAAAAGAGGAAGTTATACGTGGACATGTAAGTATTGTTTTTGTAAATGGAGGCACCAACTCATAGTCGGCAGCATTCATTCACACGGGGGGGGGGGGCTTGATTCACTAAATCGTGATCACCGAAATCACGGTCTCGCTAGCGTTTTGCGCACGCTGTAACCCACGTAATGTTTTGGCGTGCAATTGCAAATTTTTGCGCAAAAACGTGGCTGTTTTTGTGCAAAAATTAGCGTTTGCACACGGAAAACATTATGCGGATTACAGCACGCGCAAAACGCTAGCGCAACCTTAATACCGGTTATCACGGTTTAGTGAATGAAGCCCAGTACTTAGATCAACGAATGGAAATGTGTTCCCATTCATTGATCATCACACGGCTAACGATTGGCGACGGTAACCAGCACTGGGGGGGGTATGTTGTTTCGAGCGGGAGTGCACGGCGGGGAGGAACGTAGTGGCTACGCCCCTGCAAGAAGTTACGAGAATTTGCAGGGACGTAGTTATTCATCCCGGGGAGGGGAAGTGGTTAAATCCTCTTTAAAGGTCCCCCCCCCCCCTTCATGGTAAAACCATGTCACTTTAAATAGATAATTTTTAGAAGGCGCATTCAGTGTAGCATTTGATGGAGAGACCCATACACCTATATGAATGGTGAAGTAGTGCGGTGACAGCGGTGCGTGGCTGGGATGTTGGCGTACGGAACGTCTCGCTGTCAGTAATGAGAGCGCTTGTGTGGCAGATGTTGTGATGAAGTCGTTGAGGCTCTTCCTCTCGCACCTTCTCCATATCACAGCTCAGTGAAGGAAGCAGCAGCGTTCTATTGATGTGACAGGTGGAAACCTACTTTGAAGCCAGGCGGTGGGGAGGGGGGAGGGGTTGTAGCGGGGAAGAGGCGATGGAAGGTGCTCTGCTGATGGAGATTGAACACAGAGGGGAATATTCTAGTTGGTTCAGGTTCTGCTGATCAAGATTGAACGCAGAATGCGGGGGGCTGCTGCCAGCTCCATCCTTGTAAACCGCAATCTATACAATCTTCCATATATCGTTTTTTTTTAAGCCCGAGTTTAGACACTATGTTCTTTTTTTCAACTGAAGAAAAGGGATCGGGTGCTGTCTGTCCAAACAGGACTACATTGCGCAATTATTCAAATCGCTACACGCACAGTGCGTAGAATCGAGAGCCCCAGCGGACGCACTGGGCCTGCCAGAATTCTGCTTTGGAACTGTGAGCAAGTGTGGCTGTTATTTGTATACAGTGGAGAAAATAATTATTTGACCCCTCACTGATTTTGTAAGTTTGTCCAATGACAAAGAAATGAAGTCTCAGAACAGTATCATTTCAATGGTAGGTTTATTTTAACAGTGGCAGATAGCACATCAAAAGGAAAATCGAAAAAATAACCTTAAATAAAAGATAGCAACTGATTTGCATTTCATTGAGTGAAATAAGTTTTTGAACCCCTACCAACCATTAAGGCCACATACAGACATCAGACCATAGTCTTTGGAAAATGAAAGATCACAGACCAATGTTACCACCCTTCCTGTAGTATAAGAGCCATACTCTACACAGTCTCTTCTATGGAGCTGAACTCCACATCAGGAAAAAATCTTGGCAAGATGCTGCACACACAGATGCTGTACAGACACAAAAGATCAGTATCTGCAAAAGATCTGTTCCTGCCAAAGATCCGTTCCTGCAAATTGCAATGATAGTCTATGAGATCTGCAGATCATCATACACACATGATTTAACTGACATTCATCTGCAGATCTGAAAATCCATCCTGGTGGATCTGATCTGCAGATGAATGTCAGTTAAATCATGTGTGTATGATGATCTGCAGATCTTATAGACTATCATTGCAATTTGCAGGAACGGATTTTTGGCAGGAACAGATCTTTTGCAGCTACTGATCTTTTGTGTCTGTACAGCCTCTGTGTGTGCAGCATCTTGCAAAGATTTTTTTCTGATGGGGAGTTCAGCTCCATAGAAAAGACTGTGTAGGTATGGCTCTCATACTACATGAAGGGTGGTAAGATTGGTCTGTGATCTTTCATTTTCCAAAGACTATAGTCTGATGTGTGTATGTGGCCTAAGAGTTCTAGCTCCCACAGAGTGGTTAGACACTTCTACTCAATTAGTCACCCTCATTAAGGACACCTGTCTTAACTAGTCACCTGTATAAAAGACACCTGTCCACAGAATCAATCAATCAAGCAGACTCCAAACTCTCCAACATGGGAAAGACCAAAGAGCTGTCCAAGGATGTCAGAGACAAAATTGTAGACCTGCACAAGGCTGGAATGAGCTACAAAACCATTAGCAAGAAGCTGGGAGAGAAGGTGACAACTGTTGGTGCGATTGTTCGAAAATGGAAGGAGCACAAAATGACCATCAATCGACCTCGCTCTGGGGCTCCACGCAAGATCTCACCTCGTGGGGTGTCAATGGTTCTGAGAAAGGTGAAAAAGCATCCTAGAACTACACGGGAGGAGTTAGTGAATGACCTCAAATTAGCAGGGACCACAGTCACCAAGAAAACCATTGGAAACACATTACACAGCAATGGATTAAAATCCTGCAGGGCTTGCAAGGTCCCCCTGCTCAAGAAGGCACATGTGCAGGCCCGTCTGAAGTTTGCCAATGAACACCTGAATGATTCTGTGAGTGACTGGGAGAAGGTGCTGTGGTCTGATGAGACCAAAATAGAGCTCTTTGGCATTAACTCAACTCGCTGTGTTTGGAGGAAGAAAAATGCTGCCTATGACCCCCAAAACACCGTCCCCACCGTCAAGCATGGGGGTGGAAACAATTTGCTTTGGGGGTGTTTTTCTGCTAAGGGCACAGGACAACTTAATCGCATTAACGGGAAAATGGACGGAGCCATGTATCGTGAAATCCTGAACGACAACCTCCTTCCCTCTGCCAGGAAACTGAAAATGGGTCGTGGATGGGTGTTCCAGCACGACAATGACCCAAAACATACAGCAAAGGCAACAAAGGAGTGGCTCAAGAAGAAGCACATTAACCACTTAAGCCCGAAGGGTTGAAATTTTTTTACATCCGAACAACTTTCACCCCCCATTCATTTGCCAATAACTTTATCACTACTCATCACAATTAATTGATCTATATCTTGTTTTTTCCGCCACCAATTAGGCTTTCTGTGGGTGGTGTGTTTTGCTAAGAGCCACTTTACTGTAAATGCATTTTAACAGGAAGAATAAGAAAAAAACTGAAAAAATTCATTATTTCTCAGTTTTCAGCCATTATAGTTTTAAAATAATACATGCCTCCATAATTAAAACTCACGTATTGTATTTGCCCATATGCCCCGGGTATTTCACCGTTAAAATTATGTCCCTATCACAATGTATGGCGACAATATTTTATTTGGAAATAAAGGTGCATTTTTTCCGTTTTGCGTCCATCACTGTTTAGATGCCCATAATTTATTAAATCATATTGATATACTCCTTTGACATGCATATTTAAAAAGTTCAGACCCTTAGGTAACTATTTATGGTTTTTTTTTTTTTATCATTGTAATTTTTTTTTTTTTTTTTTTAATGTAAACTTGTATGTGGGTATTTTTTGGTGTGGGAGGTAAACAGGGTTTTTTCTAATATATGTATATGTTTAGTTTGAAAACTTTTTTTTTTTAAGGTGTAATTTGCTATTTGGCCACAAGATGGCCAGAATCAAAAGGTCCTGGGAGCGATCAATCTCGCTCCCAGGCAGAAGAAAGGAGGCCAGAGCTCAGAAAAGCCGCAGCATCTGAAGAGACGCTGTCGGCTTTTCTCCGGGGGGGTCCGATCAGCGAAAGGGATTTATAATCCCTTTCACTGATCGGTGGGCTAGCGGCCAGCAGCGGGGGCGCGCACGGGGGGGCCCACGGGAGCGCGCGCAGCCCAACTGGACGAGAAATCTCGTCCAGTTGGGCTTAAGTGGTTAAGGTCATGGAGTGGCCTAGTCAGTCTCCGGACCTTAATCCAATAGAAAACCTATGGAGGGAGCTCAAGCTCAGAGTTGCACAGAGACAGCCTCGAAACCTTAGGGATTTAGGCCTAGTGCACACCAGAGCAGTTCGGCTGCAGTTTGCGATCCGCTTGCGGGTGCGGATCTGCTAGGGTAATGTATTTCAATGGGCTGGTGCACACCAGAGCGGGAGGCGTTTTGCAGAAACGCATACTCCCGGGCTGCTGCAGATTTTGGATTGCGGATGCGTTTCTGCCTCAATGTTAAGTATAGGAAAAACGCAAACCGCTCTGAAAAACGGCACTTCAGAGCGGTTTGCCAGGTGTTTTTTGTTACAGTAGCTGTTCAGTAGCAGCTTTACTGTAACAATACATGAAATCTACTACACCAAAAACGCTTTACAAAACCGCAAAATGCTAGCTGAAACGCTACAGAAAAAGCGTTTCAAAATCTGCTAGCATTTTGCGGATCTGCTAGCGGTTTTTGGTGTGCACTAGGCCTTAGAGATGATCTGCAAAGAGGAGTGGACCAACATTCCTCCTAAAATGTGTGCAAACTTGATCATCAATTACAAGAAACGTTTGACCTCTAAGCTTGCAAACAAGGGTTTTTCCACTAAGTATTAAGTCTTTTATTGTTAGAGGGTTCAAAAACTTATTCCACTCAATGAAATGCAAATCAGTTGCTATCTTTTCTTTAAGGTTATTTTTTCGATTTTCCTTTTGATGTGCTATCTGCCACTGTTAAAATAAACCTACCATTGAAATGATACTGTTCTGAGACTTTTCATTTCTTTGTCATTGGACAAACTTACAAAATCAGTGAGGGGTCAAATAATTATTTCCTCCACTGTAAATAATGTTATTGGAAATTACTGGCCATATTACATAGTTATTTGGGTTGAAAAAAGACATATGCCCATCGAGTTCAACCAGAGAATTGGTTGAACTCGATGGAAAATTGATTGGAAATTCTTAGCAAACTGCAATTTGATAGACTTTAAAGGGAACCTGTGGGATATGGAGCCCGCTTATTTATTTCCTTGTAAACCATGCCAGTTGCTTGGCAGCCCTGTTTATCTTCTGGCATAAGTAGTGTCCAAGTCAAAACCCTGGAGCAAGCATGCAGCTAATCCAGTAAAAGCTCTGAGTCAAAGCAGCTGATCTGCCACATGCTTGTTCAGGGGCTATTGCTAATAGTATTAGAGGCAGAGGATCAGCAGGGCTGCCAGGCAACTGTTATTGCTTAAAAGAAAATAAACATGGCAGCCTCCATATCCTTACCTCGGGTTCACTTTAATACAATTTTTTAAATTGCAAAAAGAGTCATACAGCAACCTATTACCCATTCATAACATAAGTAAAATTTCCCTTTTTAAGGTTATCATACATTACTAAATTTTTGGCATCGATATCTGGCCGATTCGATCATAACCAAATCTTGCAACATGACCACCCAGTCGATTTATCAATCGATTTTGGGTTAATTTGATTGAAACGGTGGATCCAGCAAGCTGGATAAATCTCGGTCTATATGGCATGAATTAGTGGGCAGCAGTAACGTTGTTTGGTTTCCCGACGACCAACTGATCATTGACTGGACTCCACGCCCCACCCAAGTGTATGGGTACCCTCCCCCGAGGCTATGGGGAGTCTTTGAAAAGCGCAAAGGAACAATCCAGCCCCAGATGGTGTAGTAAGGTAGCACACTGCAATTTTCAGGAAATGAGGTAGAAGATAGGTACCCACAAGGGCGGGTTATCGCTAAGGCAACCACTGTATTTGCAGGTGAGGAGATTACACCCGACCCCACTTTGGTTAAAAAGTCACTCACTGTAGAAGAAACTCCTTCCCCAGAGGCAGACTAGAATAATTGATTTGTTATCGAACCGAGGCGGCAGAGTAGAGTAAAACATGTTAAAAACTGTTTAAAATGGGAGGTAGTGGTGTGCTTACCTCCCAGAGTAGACGGAAGCAGTCAATAACAAGTTAAAAATAACTCTTTAATCAAACACTTCAAAACCGCAATGCATTTCTCAGGCATGATCCCGATTCATCGGGCAATCAATAATGCAACGCATTTCACGGGCAGTAACCGGCTTGATCGGGCAATCCATAATGCAACGCATTTCAAGGGCATTAACCCGCTTCCTCAGGCAATCAATAGGAGTAACTGTCAACAAATCTCAGCCAGCAAAAGCACCTCCACGAGAGAGGACCCCATGGGGGAGCATCTCATGCTCAGCCTGTCACCTCCTGTGTCCGGCATCTTTTTTAAATTGCCGCTGCAAGCACCTGTACTGCTGGACTCATGTTCCAACGTCATGTCACGTGATGGTGTCATGTGATGCAGGTGCTCGATATAGCAGCAATTTCATGTCACGTCACGTGATGGTGTCATGTGATGCAGGTGCTCGATATAGCAGCAATTTCATGTCACGTCACGTGATGGTGTCATGTGATGCAGGTGCTCGATATAGCAGCAATTTCATGTCACGTCACGTGATGGTGTCATGTGATGCAGGTGCTCGATATAGCAGCAATTTCATGTCACGTCACGTGATGGTGTCATGTGATGCAGGTGCTCGATATAGCAGCAATTTCATGTCACGTGATGGTGTCATGTGATGCAGGTGCTCGATATAGCAGCAATTCAATAAGTTCCGAGACACAGGAAGAGGCATGGAGTCGCACCGTTGTGACAGGTGAGCCTTCAACAATCGCCATGGGTTTGGGGGGTGATTGGGCATTTTTCATTAAATGGGGGGACCTGGTAAGTGGAGGCGGCAGCAGTGCTATGGAAAATTCCAATAGATTTTATGCTGAAATGCTGCCTGCAGTGTGTGGACAGGTAATCGATAAGAGGGTCTATCTGGTGGCCGTCGTATGGCCATCTTTACCCATTAGCAGCTTCAAAGATATTTTCTCGTTTGAGATAAGTGCACTGCTTTTGGCCCACAGCCGGCAGAACTGGTTGTGCTGTAAGTTCTTGGAATGCTTTAATCTCTCTCTACTAGCAGATGATATAGAACTGAAAGCAGAAGTCCTGTTATTGTTTCACACTGCCCCCTAGTGACAAATGACCATAAATACACATTAGAGCAGTACCAACTAGTGGCAAGGAAATGAAACAAAGATGAAATAAAAAAATGTGCTAAAATCACCACGGAGCACTTGCAAGCCTCTAAATAAATTGGCTGTTAAAGGGTTAAGAGTGCGTACACACATCGAGTTATAATTGGCCAATTTCACCACTTCCATGTAGAATAAGAACTTGCCTACACAATCTGTTCATAGTATTCAGAACCTCTTACAGAGAAGTGGTAAAATTGGCCAATCAGAATTGGAAGTGTGTACTAGGCAGGGATGCTCAAAAAACCGTATTCGGATGAAATCCGAATAGGTTTCTTCAGATTTCATCCTGCTAATGAAAGCACCTGTGTGGGAAGGCGAGGGGGAGGGGGATTAATCTTACCCATCAGCCGTCTTCTTAGGTCCGTCCCTCGGCGCCTCCCACGATGCGGTCCAAGCCACGGTCATGTAATTACAAACACTTCCTCCTCCCAGGTTGAAGGAGGAAGTGTTTGTAGTCACGTGACGCGCTTGGAACGTATTGTGGGAGGCGCCGAGAGACGGATCAAAGAAGACGTCTGATGGGTAAGATTAATCCCCCTCCCCCTCGCCTACCCACACAGGTGCTTTCATTAGCAGAATGAAATACCTATTCGGAGTTCATCCTGTGATCATCACTGGTACCCAGCTGAAGTGTTCATAGCATCAAAACTCTGTTTTACAGGTGATATATTTGACTTTCCTTATGCTAATTTCTTGCGACTCTCTTCCAGCTTCCGTCAAGGACCACCCCCAGCAGCAGCCAGGCATGATCTCTCGCGTAACCGGAGGTATCTTCAGCATCACCAAAGGAGCCGTGGGCGCCACCATCGGCGGAGTGGCCTGGATCGGAGGCAAAAGCTACGAGGTGACCAAAACAGCCGTGACATCGGTGCCGAGCATAGGGGTCGGCATCGTGAAAGGCGGCGTATCGGCAGTCACCGGCAGCGTCGCCGCCGTGGGCTCGGTGGTCTCCAATAAAGTCTCTGGAAAAAAGAAAGACAAATCTGACTGAGCCAATCATGTCACTCCTCAAGGACTGCCCTCCCCCCACCCCATGTGATTTGGTGTCTGCCGAAGAGTTACGCAAACGCCACACAAGACACTCGTTTATCGTAACGCTGGTGCGGCCAACCGACCGGGCAGACAGATAAGCAGCTGTGCGGTGAACACAAGACTTTAACGCGTTCATCCGATCGGCTTCTCCAAATGTTACATTTTTATCCACCAAATCCTGTCTTATTTGTCGTTCATGGAAAATATTTTGAATTTTTTTTTTCTCAGTCGCTGGAAACGGTGAAGTCTGCAAAGCCATTTATTAGAAGATGTTTTTTTGCCCTACTTTTTTTTTTTCGTGTGTTTTTGCTTATTATGATGTTTTGAAAAGTCACAGCGCATAGTTGTGTCATTATGGTTATCCATTGATTATTTACTACATTTTTATTATTATTATTGATAATGTATGGCTTAGCCAGTGGAGCAATAACGTAACCTATTGATCCATTCCACGTTCCCTACACGGTTTACTATATCAATGCAATTTTTAGGGGTAGATGGCGCACTAGAAGAGTCGGTGTGTTGTACAAATAAGTTAAAAAAAATAATAATGTGGGTTTATTATTTTTTATTTTATTTTGTCCTAGAATTTCAAACGCTTCTTCCCTTTTTTTTCCTCTATATATTCCACAATAAATGTTTATATTTTGCAATTTTTTCGTGTTAGTTAAGTGCCAGTGTTGCGTATCATCTCAGCATTGCTGACTTGTCGGAGGTAGTTTGAGGGTGTGGCTTACAGGCCTTAAAGTGAACCCTATAGTGAGAGGCACGTGAGAGCTGCCATGTTTGTTTCCTTTTTTTAAGGCAAGGGTCACACTTGCCATGATTCGCATTCTTTTTTTGCACTGTGGAAACGCACAGAATGCTTCCCTACGGAGAACGGCAGGAAGGTTGGGGTATTGTGCCGGTTTCCCGCAATGGTGAGAATACAAAATACCGGCGCTGCGGGCTTTTGTCGTACACCATGTGTGATTCTCTATTGCCGACAGGCTGAAAAGTTTTGCCGACTGGCGGAAAGTTTGCATAGACTGCAGATGTATCTGTGGAAACACACTGCAGTTTTCCGCTGAGTCAAGTGTGACCCCAAACTAAAAAAAACCCAAAACATTTTTGTGGCTGTAAGGTTGATCCCCACTCCATTTTCTAAGGGCCCGCTTCCACTAGATCAAAATCGAGGAAACTGACACAGCACCCTTGTGGGAACTCGGCCGAAAAGGCCTTCTCCAGACCTCTCCTAACATTTCCAGTGGAGATATCGCCTAGGTCATGTTGGATCATAGGGTTGGAGGTGTGAGGTAAGGGTTGTGTGACTGCAGTTGTGGGCAGCATCTACATCGAAAAACTTTTTTTTTTTTTTTTTTTTTTTTTATAATAAATACAGAACAGGGAAGCCTGGAGCCTGCATGGCACTGCAGTTACAACATGCAGCAAACCAACATTAAGTTCCATTATGACCCAGGTAGGGACTTCAGACTTTACCTAATGTTTTTTTTAATCCCATCCAGGTTTGCTGCATCATCTGGGTCATTTAATTTATTAGTGTAAAATCCTCAGCGATCCCTGGAGAGCATACGATAGGCCGCATGATGCCGTGACCTCAAATCAATATGCAGATGAAGAGTTATACCTTGGCTGGCTTCCATATGTGACGCGGAAACCACTGAAGCCATATGATCAGCCTGACAGATAGAAAACTGACTTTTTCCCCTGCGCTACCGGTTCCAGTTCCCTTCTGTGTTATCCATGCTAACAGCTGTTTTATCCTATAGAGTGCCGTTCCAGTTTCCCAGCCCCCGGGTTATGTCACAATCCCACTGCTTGATACCCACGTGGGCATCTGTACCTGGTATATATTCACTGCACCAGAGGGGGGAGGTGTCTTACTGCATAGGGGATCCTTTCATCCACGCAACCCTTGCTATCAGCCTGCTTTATGAATGTAGGATTGTAGCTTGATGCCACCAATGTCAGACTTGACCCAGTGCCCACTAATGGTATGGCCACTACCCGTGCTGCACAACCATTCACTCTGCAGTGCCAGTGCTGTGTCTGTGCTGCACTAAAGCAGTGACCTGCAAACTTTGCTCTCCAGCTGTTAAGGAACTACACATCCCACAATGCATTGCGGTAGTCTGACAGCCACAGTCATGATTCATAAAGGAAAAATGGATTGTGGGACTTGGTAGTTCCTTAACTACAAGTTTGCAGATCGCTGCCCTAAAGATTAGGCTACAATATACGCAGTGTGAGCTTGTGCTGCTGCGCATGCGCAGTGTGAGCTTGTGCTGCTGCGCATGCGCAGTGAGATCCTAATCTCCGTATCAGAAATTTTACTTTCAGCGTGTGCTGTGGAGATATGCGCATGAGACATGTACCCCAATTCATTAAATTTGAGGCTCGAAATCTCAGTAGCCTCCACTCCTTCCCTCCCACACACACCAAATTTGGAGGGTCAGGATGGAACCCCCCGAGCCACAGCCATGTCTTTGGTTCCCAAGTTATGGAGTGCAAACTCTACCTTGTGAGCCATCGGGCCTGGGGACCTGAAATTTGCCACAGGGGGTTGTTTGTAGGAGGCATGGCTGCAGAGGTCTTGCGCTTAAATGTAACCATAGGGGTGCATCTTTGGGCATGTGCATTGAAGGAACTAAGAGCAGCACAGAAATCCCTTCTGCGCAGGTCTCCGATCACACTGAGCATGCATGAGATGAGGCGGAGCTCAGTGACACAAGGGCAGCTCTAGGGTATCGCAATCAGACCTTATCCAAAAGAACTAGTCTGTAGGAAGCTCTCATGAGTCATTTTGCTTCCAGTATCTCTTGACATAGCCGTACCCTCACCCACCCACCTGCCATGTCCATCGTCAGCCTCTGCCTTGGAGCATAGTTTACAGTCAGGTGGGTAAGCTGTGCACACCTGCTCATACACTTGTACTTGGGTGAGCGGGGGTGTGGCTTTGTGAAATGTAGCTACACCCACTTAGTGCCCCGCCCTGGCAGGCTATAAGCCAGCCTCTGCAGAACCTGAAGTACAGTCGGTAGAGATGTGAAAAAGATGCAGGCAGAGTAAATGCCAATCGCTTGCATCCTGGAATCAGACCATTCTGAGGCACTTCCTGTTAATTTTTATTGGTCCAGTTCCAATCTGCATACAGTTAGCACCGACCATAACGTTAGGCTAGCCACACCCATCCCGGTAGCAGGCCAGCTTCTCGCAATCGGACAGGCTAAAAGCTTTTTTGGTCTTATGTATAGTTATAGTGGATTATTCATCGTTACATTCACTGATCCTTTTTTTCTCCCAATTTCACTTCACCTATCTTCTAGAAGAGTAGCTGGAGGTAAACGGTCAGAGGGCACAGCTGCTGCCCTGTGATTGGCTGGACTTTATTCTGGGAAATGCGTGTTGCGTCTCAGCTCCTGAGTGTGAATAACAGAGCCCTTGTTCTGTTTACACTAACCTTTTTCTCTTTTTAGCTTTTTTTCTGTTGTGCACACTGTCAGGAATAACAGGGCAGCTGCTGTCTTAAAGGACAACTGAAGTGAGAGGGATATGGAGGCGGCCATATTTATTTCCTTTTTAGCAATACCAGTTGCTTGGCTGTCCTGCTGATTCTCTGCCTCTACCTTTAGCCATAGCCCCTGAACAAGCATGCAGCAGATCGGGTGTTTCTGACATTGTCAGATCTGACAAGATTAGCTGCATGCTTGTTTCTGGTGTTATTCAGACACTACTGCAGCCAAATAGATCAGCAGGACTGCCAGGCAACTGGTATTGTTAAACAGGAAATAAATATGGCAGTCTCCTCATTCTTTTCACTCCAGTTGTCCTTTTTTTATGTCAGCCCATATAAGGAGGCAGTTATACATTTTTGACGAGTCAGGTTGCCCAATTTATCGTTTCAGCAGTGAATCCTAAATTAACACTTTATGGCAAGTTCTGCTGATGTAATTTGCCAAGGAAAAAATAAAATGCCCATGTAGATAAAACCGAGGTTTTCAAATTACTGTTCATGGGAAGTCCCAAGTAGGTCTCCATTACGTTATCTCCTGTCCATCCTTCTCTTGTTAGTGCCTTATAGAAAACCCTCAGGAACACGCCCATTGTGATGTCACTTCCCTCTGTGTGATGTCATTGCATGCTATAGAAACCTGTCTACCTGGGTCAGCCCAGAATAAAGGGATATTAATGTTACATACATTCCACTGCGGACCTTGCAGCTCTGTTGTATCATAATTCACACCAGTCTTGTATTTAAGCAATACCAGTTGCCTGGCTGTCCTGCAGATCCTCTACCTCCTAATGTTTTTAGCTGTAGATCCTGAACAAGCATGCAGCAGATCAGGTACTCTTGACTCAGCTGACTGGTTTTACTGGATTAGGCATATGCTCGTTCCAGGGTTTTGACTCAGATGCTACTTATGCCAGATCAACAGGGCTACCAGGCAACTGGCATTGTTTATAAGGAAATAAATTTGGCAGCCTTCACATCCCTCCCACCTCGGGTTGGGTTTCCTTTAAGGTGCCCATACCTTACTTTTCTCGTACGATCGACCCTTCGATTCAATCATTTTGTTGGAACGGTGTAGAATCCATTATGTTCCATTCAGCTTGATAGATGGAAATTGGCTGGTATCGTGTCAAATTGACTAATTTACCTAACTGGCTAATCAAGTAATATATCGGCCCCTATGGGCCGGGGCTCACACTGCGGTCTAAATCTGTCAGTTTCATGCTAGGAACAGACGTATAGATTGCTCCTAAGCTCTGTGTGTAACCCTTCCAATGCTGGTCTAGTAAAAAAAAATGCTGGTTGCATAAATAATGTAAATAATGTTTTGGAGCAAAGTTGAAATGCAGGGTTATATTCCGCTTTAAGCGCTTGATTCGTTCAGATGTGTTGCGATTTGTCTATTCCTCTGCAGAACGCACAGTCCCGGTTGGATGCCATAATGGCAATGTTGTTATGACATGTCTGATGCAACAGACCCATCTGAAAAAGCCTTCTTAGTGTGCACTGAGCCCAAGGTTGGCTAATGATGGAGATGCAGATATATCTGACTTCATGCAGTAGTATGTAAATTTGTATGCAAATATATGCAGCTTGGAGATGGACCAATCAATGTACACATGGGTGGAACTTGATTGGTCCATTTTCAAGCTGCATTTGCATAAACATTTACATAATGCTGCATCTCATTGATCATCCCTGTTGGCTAGTAGGAATGGTCCATAATACCATAATTCCTGGTGGATGCAAATTTTATAGATTTATGCAAGTTTACATCGACTGAAAGTTATTAGCATCTTAATAACTGACCACAAACTTAGAAAGTATGGAGTTTTCACGCCAGTTAGTTTTAAAACTAACCTGTGAGGAAAAATTAAAAAATACTTATAGTTCCAAGCCTCTTGATGATTGAGGTTTCCCAGAACCTCCTCAAGCCCACCGCTGGTGACCAGGACCGTGTTATAGAACAATACAGTGCTCGTGTGGCTTTGCTCCACTAGGCATGTGCGAACCGTACTTGCACATGCCCACTACGAAGAAACTCCTACTTGGATGAAAGCGTGGATACGCTCTCGTCGGGTGCGCTTGGAGGAACCCAGCATTAGAACGGAGGGATGTTGGAGGATCCAGGCTAAACTACCCAGGCACCTCCCTATCCCTATATAGGCGGTCCCATACTTACAAACCGGTTCCATTGCAGGAGATTGTAAGTTGAACTTGTTTGTTGAGCCGTGTGAGAAAATTTACTTTTGGACAATTCTGGATTTGGACATATAAACTATGTGGTTTGGTTGTTTTAAATAAAGGATGGTCCATAAGATGCAAATAATTTGGAGTTGATGCACTGTTATGCAAATTTATGAAAAGGTTTGCAGCTTGAAAATGGACCAATCCAATTTTACCTCAGCAGGACAGGATTTGATTGGTTCATGTCTAAGCTGCATACATTTGCATTAAAAAATGCTGCATCAGGCCGAAGTTATTTGCATCTCATTGACATCCCTAGTTTTCAACATGCTTTCGAACCACTTATAACAGTTTATACAATATTTTATCATCTCTCAAAAATGTAAAAAACAAAACAAAACCCAGTACTGTATATTTTGTACCAGAAGATAGCTTTGTTTGTATCTCTAAAACGATGTAACTTGAGTTGATTGGAAGTAGGGGGCTGTCTGTACTGTAGTATGTTTTTCTTTACTTCACTTTCACATTGCAAGTAAACCTAAACTTGGTACTTTTCCGTTAGCCGGGCGCATCCACTAGGTGGCGATAAAACTCCACCAGAATGACATCTTTCCCTACTATCCATGGCGGCCTGGAGGGGGGGGGGGATAGTCATTAACGCCACCTAGTGGATGCGTCTGGCTAACGGAAAAGTACCCTAAACTTTTCTGAGAACTTGAGATTTGAAAAGCTCTTGTAGGGCTTATTCACACTAAGAGCGTTTTTTTTTTTTTAAGTGCTGGCGATTTTGAAAATCACTTTAAAAGCACTGGTGTAATGTTGCTCTATGTGAGTGTTCTCATATGTGTGATGAGCTTTCTTTCCGAGCGCAAACGCGGCTTCTTCACCATTTCCTAAGCGTTTACGATTCAATGCAAGGCATAGGAAATCCGCTAAGCGCTTGGCAAAGTGATTTTTTTTGGAATGCTTTTGTAAAAAAATGACATTCAATGGATTCATTTCCAGGTCAGAGTTCACTTCCAAACAAAGCGCTTGGATAAATCGCAAATCGCACAGAAAGCAATGGGAAAATCGCTCACAAAAAGCAGCGCTTGCAATTGTGATATAGATTTATGATGTGAACTAGGCCGTAATGTAATGCTATGCGTGTGATCCCACTGGAGGGCGGAGCTGGATCATCCACAAGGCACACTTATGCTGCGTACACACTGGCGACTATGGTCGTTTGAAACAGCTAATTAACGATCGTTCCGCCGACAATCGGGGAAAAAACTTTACCCAACGATCATTAACACGAACGACATCGGGAAGATGGAAATATCCAACCTGACGGATCGTATCTACCGACAATCGTTACAAAACTATAGTGTGTACAGACATCGGCCGAGAATGATCGTTACAAGGGCCAATGCACCTGCGTTGAATTCTGCCCAGCTTCAGTACTTCCTTTGTAGCGCGGCCGTAAAGATTGTTACATTGCTCATTTCAATTAAACTTTGTTTTCAAGTTAACCATCATATATTTGTATCTATTGTAATTCCATGTTAGTGTGTTTTATTTTATAGAAATATGTACACAACATATCCTTATGATCGTTCTTTTCTGCGAGAACGATCGTTAAAATGTGTATGATGATCGCTGCATCCTATCGTTGCCGTATCGTTCGTCTTTCAATTATCGTTCCTAGTGAACGATCGTTATCGCAAGTGTGTACGTAGCATTAGGCAGTTGCCTAGGGCCTGGAGAGAATCTAGGGGCCTGGTGGATGCTAGCCCTCACCAAACCTTACTAAAAAAAAAAGCCAGGTGATCATCAGCAGTGGGGCAAAGACTGCTATCTTGCTAGGACCCATTTAATCCTAAAGGACAACTCTAGTAAGAGGTATATGGAGACTGCCATATTTACTACTTTTTAAGCAATACCAGTTGCCTGGCAGCCCTGCTGATCCTCTGCCTCTAATACTTTTAGCCATAGACCCTGAACAAGCATGCAGCACATCAGGTGTTTCTGACATTGTCAGATCTGACAAGAGTAGCTGCATGCTTGTTTCTGGTGTGATTCAAACACTACTACAGCCAAGTAGACCAGCAGGGCTGCCAGGGAACTGTTATTGTTTAAAAGGAAATAAATATGGCAGCCTTCATATACCTCTCACTACAGTTGTCCTTTAACCCATTAGTGGCGGAGGGGTGTGATTTTTCTAAAACAAATCCCCCATAGCATTAGCCAGAGCTTTACAAATTACTTATTAGCTACTAGTTACTTTATTACAATTACTACTAGAGAAGGGCTGCTAGTGGGTTCCAGGCCTAAACATCAGATCTTTTTGACTTGTAAAAGTTGACCTTTATTGATATATCAGATACCTGTATTCTCATAATTCATCTCTTTCTAGTATTTTATAAAATAACCAAATCCAAGCAAAATGAATTTGAATGCTGTCATGCAGGATAAGCAAAATGTGCCCCTGCATTGCCTCCAGCAGGAGGCGACCTCTGTGACTTGGGTGGCAGTGATTTGGTAATGCTGGAACCCTAAGAACATTCAGTAGAGATTGTCAATGAGATTCTATGAGATCTGGCTTGCATGCAAGTTGTATGCAGATTCGGCCAATCAGATTGATTTCCTGTCCATGTCTGGCCCAATTTTTTTTCACTGACCAATGAGAGACTGCCTAAACATCCCCCCCCCCTTTCCTGAAATACTCAACCCCTGTACTCACTTTCTGTTTGTTTTGACAATCCTGCTGTTTTTAGCTTTGCAGTTTCCTGTCTTTGCTGGTTTATATATAGATATTTTTTCTTTTCTTTGGAAGGTCCCAAAAGCTGTAGCTGTATATTTTTATACATAGCAAGATACTTATTTTCTATATAGAGTTATAATTATTTGCTGTGTTTAAACTAGAGAAATGCTAAGCGGAGCCACTGTGCGAAATTCTCCCGCGAAACCGCAACCTCTGGCTATCATTTCCCCGCCCCTTTGTATTTTTACTATACCTTTTTTCGGATCTTGTACTGAAGTAGTTGCCCACTTGAACTGTGAATTGTGGTGAGGTTAAAAAAAATAAATAATAAACTTTGTGCCTATAAAAAAAAAAAGAAATGGTGTTTTTGTTTTGTTTTTTCCTTCCTGTTTGTAAGGGTGTGATTGTGTTTGCTTTATCATAAGTGCAATGCATGGGGACAGGAATGCAACAACCACCTGAGGCTGCTTATCAGAATTCTCATAACTCTTCTTTTCTCTTCATTTCAATAGACTTCGTGACATTATTCAAAAAGTAGCAGCAGTGCTTGCCGCGGGGCAACTGATGCTGTATGTTTATTTCAGAGACTCCATCAACATTAAGGGTTTCTTCACCTCCACACTACAGTCTATATAACATAGTATTGCTGTACAGTTGTTATATATTTATATAGCGTTGACAACGTCTGCAGCACATTACAGAGTACATAATCATGTCACTGACTGTCCTCAGAAGAGCTCACAATCTAATCCCTACCATAGTCATAGTGTAATGTCCTACCATATTATTATTATGTATTTACTAGCTGATTGCCCGGCGTTGCCTGGGTATGTATTTGGCTAGTGTTGGCTCCGCCCACTTTTTCTAACCCTAACACACAATTACTCAATGACCAAGTTTGTGAGCTTTGCGGTCTTTGGAATCAATAATTTGCATTGAAATTAAAAAAATATGATTGGCTGTTGCTCCACCCCCTTTTCTGAATTTGAACCCCAGTCACCCAATGACCAACTGTAGCAGGTTTGAGGCCTGTGCCATTAACAGTGCAAGAATGGCAGCAATTAAATATTCCCCTTGAGAAGCAATAGGTGAAGTTTGAGTCACTTTTGTAGGCTCCACCCACTTTTCTGAATATTTAACCCAGTCACCCAGTGACCAACTGTGCAAAGTTTGAGAACCCTGCCATTAACAGTGTAAGAATGGCTGCAGTATACATTTTCCCAGTGAAATTTGTATTTGTCTCCACCCACTAATGACGTGGAACTGCCCGCCTGTGTATGTATTTGACAGGTTTTGGCTCTTCCCACTTTTTCTAACCCTAACGCACGAACACTCAATGACCAAGTTTGTAAGCTTTGGGGTCTTTGGCATCAATAATTTGTATATTCCCATTGAAATTAAACAAATCAGATTGGCTGTCTGTCGCTGCACTCCTCTCCAACATTTGAACCCCAGTCACCCAATGACCAACTATAGCAGATTTGAGGCATCTGCTACAGCCCCGTTTCTATGAGCGTGCGATACGTGCAATCGCCCGGGGCGCTTTATTGTGCGGCAGGAGGGGGGCGCCGGAGCGGGGGAACGGACATAATAGTTATAACTCACCTTCTTCATCCATTCCCCCGCAGTTTCAATATCTTTCCTCTCCCGGCGTCCGTCGCCTGGTAACAGCGCCCCCTGTGATGACATACCGCATGTCATCACAGGAAGCGCTGTTACTAATGAGATAGATGCCGGGAAAGGAAGGACATTGAAGCAGCGCGGGTTCAGCGGAAGCAGGTGAGTTATTACTATTATGTCCGCTCCCCCCGCTCCTGCGCCCAACTCATGCCGCCCATACCAACTAACCTAAACTGTGGGAACCTACCTAACACCTGTATTGTGGGGCACCTACCTAACTAACCTAAACTGCAGGAACCTACCTAGCTAATCTAAACTGCAGGAACCTACCTATTTAACCTAAACTGCAGGAACCTACCTACCTAACTAACCTATACTGCGGGAACCTACCTAACTAACCTATACTGCGGGAACCTACCTAACTAACCTAAACTGCCGGAACCTACCTAACTAACCTAAACTGCAGGAACCTACCTATTTAACCTAAACTGCAGGAACCTACCTATTTAACCTAAACTGCGGGAACCTACCTACCTAACTAACCTATACTGCGGGAACCTACCTAACTAACCTATACTGCGGGAACCTACCTAACTAACCTATACTGCGGGAACCTACCTAACTAACCTATACTGCGGGAACCTACCTAGCCAAGCTATACTGTGGGAACCTACCTAACTATCCTATACTGCGGGAACCTACCTAACTAACCTATACTGCGGGAACCTACCTAACTAACCTATACTGCGGGAACCTACCTAGCCAAGCTATACTGCGGGAACCTACCTAACTATCCTATACTGCTGGAACCTACCTATATAACCTAAACTGCAGGAACCTACCTATCTAACCCATACTGGGGGGACCTACCTATCGAACCCATACTGGGGGAACCTACCTATCTAACCCATACTGGGGGAATCTACCTATCGAACCTATACTGCGAGAACCTACCTATCTTACCTATACTGCGAGAACCTACCTATCTAACCTATACTGTGGGCACCTACCTATCTAAACTATACTGGGGGCACCTACCTATCTAACCCACACTGGTGGCAACTATACAGGCTACCCTATACTGGAGGCACCTACGTAGCTAACCTGTACAACCTGTACTGCGGGCACCTATGCCTGGCTCCATGGGGGTGGGGGTGGGGCGATTTTTACACCCTCGCCCTGGGTGAAATTCAGCCTAGAAACTGCTCTGATCTGCTATTACCAGTGTAAAAATGGCAGCAATTTAAATATTCAATTTGAAAATCAACAGGTGAATTTTGATTGGCTATTATAGGCTCCACCCACTTCCCTGAATATTAATCTCAGTCACCCAGTGACCATCTTGGCAAAGTTTGAGATCCCTGCCATTAACAGTGAAGAAGGGCTGTAGTTTACATTTTCCCAGTGAAATTTGTTTTTAGCTCCGCCCACTTTTTGTAACCTGGACACACAGTCACTCAATGACCATGTTTGTGAGCTTTGGGTCCTTGGCATCAATAATTTGTGTTTTCCCAGTGAAATGAAACACATCTGATTGGCTGTTTGTGGCTCTATTCCAGGCATGGGCAAACTTGGCCCTCCAGCTGTTAAGGAACTACAAATCCCACAATGCATTTGCCTTTATGAGTCATGACTGTGGCTGTCAGACTCATGCAATGCATTGTGGGACTTGTAGTTCCTCAACAGCTGGAGGGCCAAGTTTGCCCATGCCTGCTCTATCCCATTTTCTGAATTTGAACTCCAGTGACCCAATGACCAACTGTATCAGGTTTGAGGCTTGTGCCATTAACAGTGCAAGAATGGCAGCAATTGTAATATTCCCTTTGAAAATCAACAGGTGAATTTTGATTGGCTGTTTTAGGCTCCACCCACTTTTCTGTATAATAATCTGTGCCATTAACAGTGCAAGAATGGCAGCAATGTAAATATTCCCCTTGAAAATCAAAAGATGAATTTTGATTGGCTGTTGTACACTCCACCCACTTCCCTGAATATTAATCTTAGTCACCCAGTGGCCAACTGTGTCAAGTTTGAGAACCCTGCCAATAACAGAATGGCTGAAATCAATCTAACAAATCTGATTGGCTGTTTGTGGCTCCACCGCCTTTAGTGAATTTGGTTCCCAGTCACCCAATTACTGACTGTATCAGGTTTGAGGCCTCTGCCATTAACAGTGTAAGAATGGTAGCAATGTAAATATTCCCCATGAAAATCAATAGGTAAATTTTGATTGGCTGTTGTAGGCTCCACCCACATTTCTGAATAATAATCCCAGGCACCCAGTGGCCAATTGTATCAAGTTTGGGAACCCTGCCATGTAAAAAAAATTACCAAGTTTATCAGCTTTGGGGTCCTTGGTATCAATACTTTGTATATCTGATTGGCTGTTTGTGGCTCCGCCCCTTTCTGAATTTGAACCCCAGTCACCCAGTGACCAGCTGTACCAGGTTTGAGGCATCTGCTATTAACAGTATAAGAATGGTTGCAGTTTAAATATTACCTTTGAAAATCAAAAGTTGAATTTTGATTGGCTGTTGTAGGCTCCACCCACTTTCCAAAATCTTAATCACATTCACCCAATGACCAACTGTGCAAAGTTTGACAACCCTGCCATTAACCGTGTAAGAATGGCTGCAGTTTATATTTTCCCAGTAAAATGTGTTTTTGGCTCCACCCACTTTGTGTAATCTTGTCACACAGTCACTCAGTGACCAATTTTTTGAGCTTCCCGGTTCCTGGCATCAAAAATGTGTGAATGGAAGCAGTTTATCCAGCAAAGAAATCTGATTGGCTGTTTGTGGCCCCACCCCTTTAGTGAATTTGGACCCCAGTCACCAAATGACTGACTGCAGCAAGTCTGAAGCCTCTGCCATAAACAGTGTAAGAATGGCAGCAGTTTAAATATTCCTCTTTAAACGCAAAAGGTGAATTTTGATTGGCTGTTGTAGGCTCCACCCACTTTCCAAAATCTTAATCTTATTCACCCAGTGACCAAGTGTGGCAAGTTTGAGAACCCTGCAATTAACAGTGTAAGAATAGCTGCAGTTTACATTTTCCCATTTAACATGAATGGCTGAATTTTGATTGGCTGTTTTATGCTCCACCCGCTTTTCCTGGATTTGTAAACTCGGTCACCAAGTGACCAACTGTGCCAAGTGTGGGGACTCTGGCTTGATTACTGTGAGAATGGCAGCCTTTTACATTTTTTCCATTGACTTGAATGGGTGAAATCTGATTGGCTGTTTGTAGCTCCGCCCACGTGTGCAGGGGGGCCGCGAGACCCCCAGAACATATCATCCCAGGTAGTAAGGGATCTGTGTACCAAGTTTCGTTCAAATCGGTCAAGCCGTTTTCGAGACACACACACACCACACACCACACACACACACCACACACACCACACACACACACCACACACACCACACACACCACACACACCACACACCACACACACCACACACACCACACACACTTTTATATATATAGATACAGCACTGACATCTTCTGCAGCACATTACAGAGTACATAGTCATGTCACTGACTGTCCTCAGAGGAACTCACAATCTAATCCTACCATAGTCATAGCCTAATGTCCTACCATATTATTATGTATTTATATAGCACTGACATCTTCTGCAGCACTGTACAGAGTACATAGTCATGTCACTGACTGTCCTCAGCTCAGAGGAGCTCACAGCATTGCAGTGTTCTCCCCAGGCTCTTTTAGCCGGGTGCTCCTCCCGGCTAGTTTTGGTGACCACCCGGCTGTCATCGGCTCCCCTCCTCTGCTGTATGCAGAGAAGCGCCGACCCTGCATTCTGTTATCACGCCCCACCCAGCTACTTTTTCATGCCACCCGGCTGGAAATAATTTCTGGGGAGAACACCGCATTCACATCTTCTGCAGCACTTTTATTATTTTGGGCGCACACAGTAATCTATTCCAGCCTGTCTGATTTGCTTCTGATCGAGAGAGAGATTTTGAGTTTGGGATTTGCTTGATCGGTAATTGGCTCTGAGGTGAACTATGCATAGTGTGTATAGTTCAGTGTTTATAGAGGAGAAATTATGAAACCCTTGGTGGGCACACTGGGCAGCACGGTGGCGTAGTGGTTAGCGCTCTCGCCTTGTAGCGCTGGGTCCCCGGTTTGAAATCCCAGCCAGGGCACTATCGGCATGGAGTATGTATGTTCTCCCTGTGTCTGTGTGGGTTTCCTCCTGGCATTCCAGTTTCCTCCCACATCCCAAAAACATACAGATAAGTTAATTGGCTTCCCCCTAAATTGGCCCTAGACTATGATACATACACCACACAATATAGACATAGGACTATGGTAGGGTTTATGCTGGGGATACGCGGTTTGTTTTTTAGCTGATAAGATGGTTCGATAATTTCTGACATGTCCGATCTCACTTTCTTTGGCCGCTCGTTTTCTGATAGCAGTGAATGGAAAATGATAAGAAAAACGAGCGGAAGATCAGAGAATCGACTGCAGAATCGAGCGGCAAAAACGATTGAGAGCAGAAACGAACCGTGTATTCCCAGCATTAGATTGCGAGCCCCTCTGAGGGACAGTTAAGTAACTAGACAATAAATCCTCTATAATAACCTCCCTGTGTTGCTGCGTCCAGCTGTCCCTGTGATTTGCTACTGCGCATGTGCGCAGTACGGACAGCTGGACGGGAGCGAGGCGGGCGGGTGCGGGCATGCGCACTGGCGGCGGTGGCGGTAGAAAAAAGACCTAGAGCCCATTTTTAAACGGGCTTTGGTCTACTAGTACTAAATAATACAGTAATTTAAAAAAATTGGTGCCCAAATAAAACCTACACATCAGGAATGGTCACTGAATGTCTCTTTTTCACACCTGGCTTTATGGGCCTCGACAATGATTGAAGTTGCAGAATTTTGTGACAGAACGGTATTTTATTTCTCCCTGTAAGCTGAATTGTAAGTAAGGCCCCATTCACACTAGAGCGTTTTGCCGGCGATTTCAGCAAAACGCTCAGACGCCAGCGCTTTTAAAAGCGCTGGTGTAATAAAACCACTATGGGCCCATTCTTACTTGGGCGATTTGTGCTACTCGTCGCAAATCGCGGAACGCAAACGCGTAGCCTGCATCATTTTCAGGCGATTTCCCGGCGATCACGTTTCAGTGTTATAGAAGCGCTAAACGCGATCGTGGGAAAATCGCTGCAGTGTCCAGTGATTTTTTTTTTTTCGTGTGAAATCACGGGAAAATCACTCCCGCCAAACGCCGGCGGTAATCACCGGTGTTTTGCTATTTCAAGTGTGAATGGAGTCTAAAGGTCTCGGGTGTTTTAGCTACAACAGGCCATAAAGCCAGCTCGGGCCCAGAGGACATTGTGCAGGCCGGTGTCTGGCCTGTAATCTGTGTCTGCTTGTGACCAGCTATTCCTGATCCTCTGCTGTCATATCTCCTCCAGGCACATTCCTCATACATTATCTCACAACCAGCTAGTAAGAGCTGCATAGTAGTCTATCCAGCCTGATCACTACCTCGCTGTCCCCTTCTGCCTCTCTGCTTGCCTGCAACAGGCCCCGGAAAATCGGTTGGTGCAGGCGCAGTCCAGCCAGACGTGCTCCCCTGTCTCGCTCCTGCCGTCAGTAGCGTTCTGCACCTGTACAGAATGCTACCAGCAACATGAACTTAGCGGGGCTTTCCCAGGGACAGTTGCGGGCGAACGGAGAGGCAGAAGAGGATGGCGTGGGAGCGATCAGGCTGGAGGAAGCCCCAGGTATGTATATTTTCTTTATAATCCCCTATCTTAGGTTGCCTTAAAAGATACAATCCACCATGACGGTCGTCACTTGACGCATGTTGCAAAGCGTCAATTCGTCTAGTCTTGTGCCTGTATCCACGTCGCAAGATTGTGCAAACAATCATTTGTCACTCAAAAAAAAAAATCACAGCGCGTCAGAAAAATCACTTTGAAAATGGCGTTGTGGGTACAGGCCTTTACAGTAGACACAGCATGGGAAATAGAATGTTTTGGTCCCTAAAGCTAAGTACCCATGGTCAGATGGATCGTGTGGTCTGTCATTCTGCAAACCATCTGGCCTAATCTAGCGTTGTTTGTGGCCAAAAAAAGAATGATCGCAGAAAGAGTTTCCGCGACAGCACATTACCTTGGGAGTCTGTGGGCATGTGAACGATCGCTCGTTCGGTGATCCGACATGACGGCTGCGTTCATTGCACGTTGCTAAATACGATTGACTTATTACAAAAACTTAACCATGGTCCCAAAATCAGGAAAACGGTCATCATGAAAAAAGTCTCTCATTGCGGAAAAAAGTCGCTGCAAAAATCATGTTAAAGGAAAACTATCGATTAACATGTTTTTTTTTAACCTGGGATTGAAAGAGTTCCTGAAGTGCTGGTAAATAATGATGTATACAATTCACTTGCTTATCTCTTGTTTACTGTATCAAATTCCTTTATCTGACAGCAGAGTGAACCATGATGGGATGGGGAATTCCCTCACAGTGCATCTGTTAACCCTGTATGTGTGAGAGAAAGCTCTCTGCAGCTGCCTGTGTACTCTGCCTCTGATTGAAGTGTCTAAAGTGAGCAGAGGAAATGGAACTTGTTTGAAACATTTGTAATCGTCTGTGACACCACAGCTTTTCATACTTTTGTTTTCTTTTTTTTTTTTTTTTGCTTTCAGTAGTCTGATGATGTGCAAAAAAAACACAAAACAACAACACTAGCTGTACACTGAAAGAGAGACCCCTTTTGAGAATGATTTGTTCCAATAGAGCTAAATCCTACACACAATGAGTTAACGCTTTTGCCTCTATAACATGAAAAGTTTACACAGCTACTTAGAAATTATTTGTACATTGTCATTTCAGAACACTTGGGCCCATATGCAATTAACTTTTTCTTCTGAGAAATCTTAGAGGAGATAATTTTTTATCTTCTATTTAGAATAAGTTTTCAGGACTTTTTTTTACAAAAAGTAGGTGGAAAAATACTATCAAAACTATCTTAAGTGTTTTCTAGCTTGATGATGAATTAAAAGGCGTTTTATTGACAAGTTTCAAAATATCACTTAGGAGAAAAAGTTATTTGCGTAAGGGCCTTGGTTTGATAGTGTTCCTTTAAGGACCTTAAGGCCTGGGACCCACTAGCAGTACGTTACTAAGCACTTGTGATTTGAAAAGCTCTTGCTAACGTAATCCTTGTGTGTGTCTTCACTGGAGCGATATGATTTTCTAAAAATCCCCCATAGAATTGCATTAGCAAAAGTTTTTTTCAAATCACCAGCGCTTAGAAAAGGCTGCTAGTGGGTTTAAGCCCTAAGGCTATGTTCACAGTGGGCTTTTCCTGTAACAGCAGGAACGGGACTCGCACAGCATTCCTTGTGGGGTGCTCTGGGGAAGACCCGTGGCCACTTAGGCCCGGTTCACATTAGCGTTCCAGGTCCGGCTTCCCCGGACCTGGAACGCTCCATACACAGCGGATGGTGAATGGATACATTGTTAATCAATGTATCCATTCACACTCGTGCGCCGTCAGGATCCGATCCGGGAACACAGCTCCGGGACGGTCCGGCTTTTTTTCCAACATGCGCTATTTTTCAGTCCGGCCCGGTGCGGCTGCGGACCCGGGCCGGATCCTGACCCTTGGCATGTGGCTATGCTATGCAATGGGAAACTGATGTTTTCCATCACACTGGCAATAGGTCCGGATGCTTCCAGCGCTGGTCCTATGCCACTTGGGGGGCCCGGACTACATGCCGGTATCCCCCATGCTTGTGGTGCCTTTCCGGCACTGCAATGTATCTAGTTCCGGCTACTTTATTGTAGCCGGAACTGATACATTCCGGATCCGCAACTTGTGCCGCCTTGTGGCCACCGCAGAGACCCATACGGACTCTGCGGCCACCGGACCCGGACCCCTGGACACTTGCGGACTCGAACCGCAAGTGTGAATGGGGCCTTAGACGCCAAGCCTTGGGAGAGCCCACGCCTACCACCTGTCACTTGGTCAATAGGGCTTGCTCCAGGCTTTCACTATAACACAGGGACAACAAAGGGATGATTTGCATATTCCGCAGTGATGCCTTGTGGGAAACATATGCTCACTCCAACCTGAATAACCACAAATGCCTTTTGTACTAAGAAGGCAAACTTCTGTTTTAATGGGGCTTCTTAGAGGACAGGTCCGAGGAGAAAACACAAAACATCTACTTACCTGGGGCTTCCTCCAGCCCCTGACAGCCGATATGTACCTCTCTGCAGCTCCGGGGTCTCCTCTGTTGCAGATGTCTTCTGCGCCTGTGCGAGCAGCCGTGCTTCCGTGGCCGGGAGTGTTCTGTGCAGGCGCAGTACTGCACCTGTGCAAAACACTCCAGGCCACGTGAGTGCGATGGTGAGTGGTCCTCGCGCAGGAGCAGAAGATGCTGACCTGGAGAGGTTGGCATCTGCAATGGAGGGGTCCCCGGGACACCGGCTGGAAGCAGAGCTGCGCCAAGGGACACATACAGGCTGTCAGGGGCTGGGGGAAGCCCACGGTAAGTAGATCTCGTTTTTTTTCTCCTCGGATGTGTCCTTTAAGGTGGCCACAGACTTATAGATTGCCACAAAATTCAGTCATCAGATTCCAGTCAGATGCCTGTCAGATCAAATCTGACAGGAATCTATCTGATGTGTGCCCCATCGAATGGCAACCGCTTCTGACCGATCTAGCTATTTGACCGATTTTGTCCAGAAATCGATCGATCGATCAGGCCTGCTTCATTAAAGTGGACCCAAATTAAAAATACAAGATTTCAGAAATAAAATCTATTTTCTAAATGATAATAATAAATAGCAGCCTTTTTTCAGCTGCATGATGACAAATATAAAATATTTTACATTTATTGGAGGAACCCCTCCCTTCCTTTCATATTGCCGGGACAGAATCCGGCAGACTGGTGGAGTAGGAGGCTTCCGGCAAAGGAGGAATTGCTAATGGCTGCCACCTGTATAATCCTAGTTATGAAAAGAGAAGGGTGAAAAGCATGCACTGAAATGATCATAGGCTTGAAGGAGTGTTTATTTATCTTGGTATGTGTCAGAGTGGTGCAACTACATATTTTGAATTAAAAAAATGTTTGGTTTGGGTCCACTTTAAGTTCTAGCCTGATTCGATCAGATTGAATTGCCCATATATCGACGGGAGAAATTGATGAGTGTATGGCCATCTTTATCTTGGACTGACCACTATCAGTCACCACTTCCTGCAGAGGAGATAAGCAAGTTTTTGCAGTGCAACACGTGACAAGATCCTGAACAGTCACAATTATGTCAGTGTGACCATGCCGTGTATGAAGGTGATGTGGAGTGTTTGTTAACATTTAAAGTATTTTAATAAGCTGTATAAAGTATTTACACTGCACACACTTCACCTGTGACTGTCTGATACAGCTGCATATTATCTACTACCATAGCCTTTTGGGGTTGCTGCCATCTGCTGGTGAGATGAGAGAGATGATGTCACCATGTAAATAATGCTGGGAGTACAGCATGAGCTTTTTCGGCAGATACTGTAGATGGCTCGACCGATAATTCTGACCGACCTTGATCTGATTTTGATCATTTTTCGGAACTATTTTTTTTAATAGAAGTGAATGGAAATTGTTCAGAAAAACTTATTGGAAAATGTAATGGAAAAAGGATCGGCCAGTAAATGTGCTGGAAAAAAACTCATCATGTATTCCCTTCCCAGCATTAGTGTTACCAGGCAGCACACTCTAAAGTTGGCCACTTTGGGATCTGGCTGGCCAGGAACAGGAGGGGGCACAGCACAGGAAGGGGGGCAGTGGCGGGCATAGAGCGGCAGGGAGGGGGCCATTCAGTATAGGTAGTGAGATAACCCCTGCCCCCTCCCTCCAGTATAGGTAGTGAGATGACCCCTCCCCCTTCCCTCCAGTATAGGTAGCGAGATGACCCCTCCCCCCTTCCCTCCAGTATAGGTAGTGAGATGACCCCTCCCCCTTTCTTCCAGTATAGGTAGCCAGATGACCCCTTCCCTCTAGTATAGGTACCCTGATGACCCCTCCCCCTTTACCCTCCAATATAGGTAGTCAGACGATTCCCTTAATCCCTCCTTACCCCCCCCCCCCCCACACATCCTTCAGTATAGGTAGCCAGCTCACCTTCACACCGCAGCAGCCATCAGCTCATCTCCAGTGCAGAAGCTTCCTCTTCCTTTCCAACTCTAATGCTGCCCAAGTCCATAGCCGCCGACCACAATGCAAACGTGCACAGAGAGCAAGGTGGCTGCTGCACAGGTGGCTAGCAGCAGAGTACCGCGGTCAGGCACTCACCTGATCTATGCAGGAAATGATCATGCGCTCCCCCTTCTCCACAATAAATACTCTTGATAAATATGGAAATGCAGATCCCCTTGCGGGTACAGACTCACCAGATCCTAAGGTCTCAAATAACCAAGTCTCGCCTCCGGGGGTGTTGGCCCCCCCGTCGCCCCTCTGGCCGCTGGATGTCCTCCTAGGTCTGATGGCTCAGCTGGGCTCCGCTGGGATCTCCTTCCCAATCACATACGATGTGGAGATAAGAAAAAAACAAGAGGACCAGCCTCTACTCGTGCATTACCGTCTTTTATTTTTGTAAAAAAGATTTTTAAAAACAGACTTTAAATGAAGTTTATCAGGCAGGCGGGTGGGTTACAAAAGTGCTGGCTAGGAGGATTTAGCTCCCGGGTGGCCGCCTCCCGCCGTCCTATACAGCCCTCCTCGCCGCCGCTGGCAGATCAAAAAACGCCACGCCGGGGATCACAATAGTGACGCCACTTGGCTACTCTCACTGGCGTACGCGTCACACGTTACGCATGTACGCGTTGACGTCACTCAAGCCACGCCCTACGCGTAATTGATGGTACATGTATAGCATCAGTCTAGCTGCATCTCCTAATGTGGATATGAGAACAGAGTTGGCATGAAGAGGATATTACAGCGCTGTACTGGTGCATATTGCATGGGTTGTATATCGCTATGGCAACCTAAGGAATTTACATGTGAAGTGGGAGTTACTTCCCGGATGGTGGCTGGGAAGTGCTGTGGGAATAAAAGGGTAGCGTGGACGTCACTACGTTTAGCCCCTGATGAGCTGTTACCAGCGAAACGCGTAGGGCGTGGCTTGAGTGACGTCAACACGTAAGCCAGTGAGAGTAGCCGAGTGGCGTCACTATTGTGATCCCCGGCGTGGCGTCTTTTGATCTGACAGCGGCGGCGAGGAGGGCTGTATAGGACGGCGGGAGGCGGCCACCCGGGAGCTAAATCCTCCTAGCCAGCACTTTTGTAACCCACCCGTCTGCCTCATAAACTTCATTTAAAGTCTGTTTTTAAAAATCTTTTTTACAAAAATAAAAGACTGTAATGCACGAGTAGAGGCTGGTCCTCTTGTTTTTTTCTTATCTCCACATCGTATGTGATTGGGAAGGAGATCCCAGCGGAGCCCAGCTGAGCCATCAGACCTAGGAGGACATCCAGCGGCCAGAGGGGCGACGGGGGGGCCAACACCCCCGGAGGCGAGACTTGGTAATTTGAGACCTTAGGATCTGGTGAGTCTGTACCCGCAAGGGGATCTGCATTTCCATATTTATCAAGAGTATTTATTGTGGAGAAGGGGGAGCGCATGATCATTTCCTGCATAGACTGTACCAGCACAACCTGGCATATCTTGCAGCACCCCCCACAAGTTCTGATTTGGACTGTGTGTTGAAGCATATAGTTGTTTTGGACAGTTTATAATTTAAGAGATGGTTTGTACCATCTAGGTTTATTATTGTGAGCGCTGAAAATCTTTTTTCCTACTCACCTGATCTACCTGCATTGCCGCATTTGCAAACTTGCAAATGCTGCACCAGTTTAGACTGCTGCTTTGGTGCCCTTGCTCCTCTGGTGCCCTTGCTCCTCTGGTGCCCTAGGCCATGGCCTAGGCGGCCTTGGCCTAAATCCAGCCCTGCAGCAAGCAGGGGGACAACTTACCACTTCTCTTCCAGGCGCCAGAGCTCTGCGTGCCGCTGGTCTGGCCTTCTCTGTTGTCCAATGCGACTCACTGTACTTCCTGTGAGAGCAGGATTGGACAGCAGAGAAGACCAGCGGCACGCAGAGCTCCGGCGCCTGGAAGAGAAGTGGTAAGTTGTTCCCCCGCTCGCTGCAGCTGTGCTACATTCTGAAGGGGGGAGCTTGGAAGGTGGGGCCCCCTCCCCGCTGATCTGTGCCCGCTGCTCCCCTTTCCAGGCTACTGGGGACACCTATAGACCTGGCTACCTAAACTGGAGACACCTATAAACCTGGCTACCTATACTGGGGACACCTATAGACCTGGCTACCTAAACTGGGGACACCTATAAACCTGGCTACCTATACTGGGGACACCTATAGACCTGGCTACCTATACTGGAGACACCTATAGACCTGGCTACCTAAACTAGGGGGGACACCTATACCCCTGACTACATATACTGGGGACACCTATAGACCTGGCTACCTATACTGGGGACACCTATAGACCTGGCTACCTAAACTGGGGACACCTATAAACCTGGCTACCTATACTGGGGACACCTATAGAACTGGCTACCTCAACTGGGGACACCTATAAACCTGGCTAATTAAACTCGAGACATCTATAGACCTGGCTACCTAAACTGTGGACACCTATAGAGCTGACTACCTATATTGGGCGCACCTATAGCTGGCTACCTATAATGGGGGCACCTATAGCTGGCTACCTAAACTGGGGACACCTATAAACCTGGCTACCTATACTGGGGACACCTATAGACCTGGTTTCCTATACTGGGGACACCTATAGACCTGGCTACCTATACTGGGGACACCTATAGACCTGGTTTCCTATACTGGGGACACCTATAGACCTGGCTACCTATACTGGGGACACCTATAGACCTGGCTACCTATACTGGGGACACCTATAGACCTGACTACCTAAACTGGGGACACCTATAGACCTGGCTACCTAAACTGGGGACACCTATAGACCTGGCTACCTATACTGGGGACACCTATAGACCTGGCTACATAAACTGGGGGGGGGGACACCTATACCCCTGACTACATATACTGGGGACACCTATAGACCTGGCTACCTAAACTGGGGACACCAATAAACCTGGCTACCTATACTGGGGACACCTATAGACCTGGCTACCTCAACTGGGGACACCTATAGACCTGGCTACCTCAACTGGGGACACCTATAAACCTGGCTAACTAAACTGGGGACATCTATAGACCTGACTACCTATATTGGGCGCACCTATAGCTGGCTACCTATAATGGGGGCACCTATAGCTGGCTCCCTATACTGGGGGCAACTATACTTGCCTATGGGGGGAGGGCCAAATCTGCTACTTTGCTTAGAGCCCCATTTGACCTTAATCCGACTTTGCGCCCCCCAATTG
Organism: Hyperolius riggenbachi; assembly: GCF_040937935.1. NCBI lineage: Eukaryota > Metazoa > Chordata > Amphibia > Anura > Hyperoliidae > Hyperolius > Hyperolius riggenbachi. The sequence goes on from NC_090648.1 coordinate 502,785,572, forward strand.
AAAATGATCCCCCAGTGCCTGTGCAGTGTAAAATCCCACCTGTCCTGCTGCCACGACTCCTTCGCTGGCACCTCCGTGTTTACCGTTACACCCAGCTCCACCACATGGTGGCACATCTACCGCGTGGCGCGTGTGACGTCAGGCCTGGTGCCCCCCGGGGGTAAAGGCGGAGCAGGTCAGGAGTCGCAACAGTGGCACAGGTGGGATTTCACTCTGCACATGCCCTGGGGGAGGGGACATTTACACTTGAGAAGGCTCGACAGGCTGCGCCCATCACGTTCGTTGTGGTATTGAATGCAGTTACCACCACGCACCCGTACCAAGATTTTCTAGCATGCTTAATCAATACATTCAACTGATTTCGTCCCAAAATTGATCTAATAATCCAATGGGGCATGCTTGCTGCGGGACTGGTTTTCACCCAATTCGATAAAAGTATTGCAAAATTGCTAGATGTATGCTTTAAGGTGTATACACACATTCAATTTTGATTAGCCAAGCAATGACCAATTTTAGCACCAGCATGAGGGCCTACAGATTTTGAATACTATGAACAGATCGTGCAGGTGAGCGCTTATGCTACATGGAGGTGGTAAAATTGGCCGATAACTGGCCAATCAAAATTGGATGTGTGTACCAGGCTAAATCTAAGTACAAACTTTTCCAGGAACTGATCTTTTGCATGTGTACAGCATCTTTAAGCCTCGTACCCACGTTTCCCGCCAATTTTCTCGACGACCGGCGTTTTTCAAACGATGTCGCGAGGTGGGTACAGGTGCACAATTGAGAACGTCGCCTAACGTCGCGCCGATGACGACGGACCAACACGGCGGATTGGATCTTTAAGATCCCTGATGACACTGCGCAAAGTACCATGATTGCGGTAGTCTGGCCTGCACCGCCGTGTACGTTGCGTGACCTCGCGCTTCAACCTGCCGTCAGGAAGAAGCGTCGATAGCGACCGTTGTCAAGGGGACGTTGCTGGACCTGTCGAGCGGTGAGTACAGCATCTCATGTGTGCACCTAGCATTATAGAAGTTCAGGAACCCAGGATATTCACATAGGCTATGAACATCTTCGATCCCTGCAGGAGCGTAACTAGAAATCACTGGGGGCCCCCTCCCTTCAAACCTTCCATCCTAAACACCCCCCCCCCCCCTTCCTGTCCCCAGACATCCTTCCCCCGACCTTCCCCCCCCCTTCCTTTTTTTCACAGGTAAACTGAGAAGCAATGTTATTCAATTGGCTAGTGCACACTTGAATGTGTTTTCCCCATGCAGCTATAAACAGACAGCAGTGAAGAATACTCTCTATCAATTATCATTAGCTTCTGTGATAAAACATGCATGTTTTCACACATACAGACACACATGGGGCCTGATTCACAAAGCGGTGCTAACAGTTAGCACGCTGGTGAAAAGCCCTTTATCACGCCTAAACTCAGTTTAGGCGTGATAAGTTTAGGTGTGATAAGTTTAGGTATGATAAGTTTAGGTGTGATAAGTTTAGGCATGATAAGTTTAAGCACCAACTGCGTTAGCACCGCAGTGCACAGCTGATCAAAAGTTTTGCGCTAGCAAAGTCTGGTGCACTTTGCATAGAGTTTAATGGCGCTGCTTTGCGTGCGGGACTTTGCACGCTATCTACACTTATCTAAACTTAGCATGCCTAAACTTATCACACCTAAACTTATCACGTCTAAACTGGCTTCTCACCAGCGTGGTGCAATGGTTATCATGCCTAAAGTCTCTAACTGGGTTAGCACCGCTTTGTGAATTGAGCCCATGGTGTACAGAAAAGCATACAGAATACCGACAGATGAGTGTGCTCCCAGCCTCAGCTTATTACACTCACCCAGTCCATCTCTGCACTTGGGGAGGGGGTGGAGAGGCTGGGGGCTGGGCACTCTACACAAGAGCCTGCTGAGCACAGAATAGGGACTGTCTATAAATATGTGTCTACAAAACTTTGTATGATTCCTTATCAGTGGCTGAGCAGATGCAGTTATTAGAACAATTGTACACAGAGCAGAAAGTTTTTTCTCTCCTTGCCCTTAGTTGTCAGTCTCCCTGTGGCTGCTGGGCCCCCTGCGGATGCATCCCTTGCAGGGTCTTCTGTTACGCCCCTGATCCCTGCACATCCTGGACCTCATTTTAAATAACTTTCATCAAATACAGCTGCCTGAGGCCTACTTTGACTATCTGAAGAAAAGAAAAATTAAATCACAAAGAAAAAAGCATAACAAAAAGGAAAATATAATTTAATTAAAATCGTATAAACATTTTTAGATCGTCGTTCTTCAGATTAACAGAAAATATGGGCGATTTTCAAAATGTAATTTTCTCCCACGGCGACTCTTTCACATCGTTTTGTATCAAAGAATGCATTCACACTGGAATAGGAAATATCATTTAAATAAAGAGAGTTATCTGCTATTTATACTGAAATGATTGAAATTTTCTTTTTTTTTTCCTTTTGACTTGAAAGACGCGGAACATCAGCTGAGAATTAATTTTCTCCCGTTTCGTAGCCTCATTTTCCATCTTGTCATTTGCAAGTCTGTTCAGAGTTCCAAGTGCGACGTGCCATTAATCTCTGTTGGTTTCATAACGGTGCTGATACAGCTTTTTACATTTATTTATTTTTATAAATCTTTTTCTTTGCTTAACCACTTCGGTACCAGCAGCCTCTGCCCCCTTAAGGACCAGAGGCTGCTGGTACACTAAAACGCGCATACCGACGAATCGCAGCAATACTCTGTCGCTCCCGCCGGTCACGCCGTTCTGTCCCCGCCGCAGGCTGCTCCTGATGCGGTCAATCACTGTAAGCCAATGAAAACGGCTCCTGCCCAGCTCACAGTGCTCTGCCGTCATAGAGGCAGCAGGGCAGCACATTGCGGCGGGTAGAAAGCGGCGAGAGCGGTGGGAACGGGCAGGGACGCACGGTGAATGGGACATAGAGCTTACGTGCGGTCAGAACCGCAGCGCCACCCACCCGACGTAGATTTGTACTGCGTCGGTCCGTAATTGGTTAAAGAGACTCTGTAATGTAAAAAAAAAAAAAACACCCTCTGGGGGATACTTACCTCAGGTCCCAATTAGGCTTCCCTGGAGCTGGGACAAGGTCCTCCAGCACCCAAGGCTGAGACCCCAAACTGGGTCCCCCCCACCCCACCCAATCACACACACTGATTGCTATTAGACTAAGAGGCACCGCAGGGCCCCCAACACCTTAATCTCTAGTTATCTGGCTAGCAGTTACTGCCATGTATCCTCTTTTCCTATTTCTCTCTGCTTCAAACACAATAGGGGAATGATAGCTGAGTGAGTTGTGCACCCCCCCCCCTACACTGCGCCCTGAGGCTGGAGCCTCTCTTGCCTCTGCCTCGGCCCCGCCCTGCGCCCCCTCCTGCACTGCGCCCTGAGGCTGGAGCCTCTCTCACCTCTGCCTCAGCCTCGCCCTGCGCCCCCTCCTACACTGCGCCCTGAGGCTGGAGCCTCTCTCACCTCTGCCTCAGCCCCGCCCTGCGCCCCTCCTACACTGCGCCCTGAGGCTGGAGCCTCTCTAGCCTCTGCCCCGCCCTGCGCCCCCTTCTACACTGCGCCCTGAGGCTGGAGCCTCTCTCACCTTTGCCTCGGCCCCGCCCTGCGCCCCCTCCTACACTGCGCCCTGAGACTGGAGCCTCTCTTGCCTCGGCCCCACCCTGCGCCCCCTTCTACACTGCGCCCTGAGGCTGGAGCCTCTCTCGCCTCTGCCTCAGCCCCGCCCTGCGCCCCCTCCTACACTGCGCCGAGGCTGGAGCCTCTCTTGCCTCTGCCTCAGTCCCGCCCTGCGCCCCTCCTACACTGCGCCCTGAGGCTGGAGCCTCTCTCACCTCTGCCTCAGCCCCGCCCTGCGCCCCTCCTACACTGCGCCCTGAGGCTGGAGCCTCTCTTGCCTCTGCCCCGCCCTGCGCCCCCTTCTACACTGCGCCCTGAGGCTGGAGCCTCTCTCACCTTTGCCTCGGCCCCGCCCTGCGCCCCCTCCTACACTGCGCCCTGAGACTGGAGCCTCTCTTGCCTCGGCCCCACCCTGCGCCCCCTTCTACACTGCGCCCTGAGGCTGGAGCCTCTCTCGCCTCTGCCTCAGCCCCGCCCTGCGCCCCCTCCTACACTGCGCCGAGGCTGGAGCCTCTCTTGCCTCTGCCTCAGCCCCGCCCTGCGCCCCTCCTACACTGCGCCCTGAGGCTGGAGCCTCTCTCGCCTCTGCCTCAGCCCCGCCCTGCGCCCCTCCTACACTGCACCCTGAGGCTGGAGCCTCTCTTGCCTCCGCCCGGCCCTGCGCCCCCTCCTACACTGCGCCCTGAGGCTGAGCCTCTCTTGCCTCTGCCTCGTCACGGCCCCCCTGGGCTTCCCGACCGCTGAAGCCTGCAGTAATCCAGCGCTGGCTCCCCCGAAACCACCCTGACAAGCTTGACAAGTGAGGATTTATTTACCTCTCCAGGATCCTGTGCAGGAACACTAGCGGCTGTTCATTCGAGTACGGTGGAAATAGCCAAGTCTGATCGTATCCACTCTACTGCGCAGGCGCAAATAACTTGCGCCTGCCCAGTAGAGCGGATACGATCGGGTTCGGCTATTTCCGCCTTCCCCGAACGAAGAGCCGCTAGTGCGTCTGTGCAGGATCGCAGTAGGTAAATATTTACCTCGCCGCTGTTCGGGGGTCGCAGCGCTGGATTGCCGGGCCACCGGAGGACGGGGGAAGCCTTGTTAGGATCCAGAGGCTTCCTCCTCCTGTGGTAAGTATCCCCCAGCGGGATTTTTTTACATTACAGATCCTCTTTAAAGCAAACTGGTGGGGTTGGCATTGCACACAATTAGATACTTACCTGTCCTCGGGAGGGGAAAGGCCCGGTTCACATTAGCGTTAAAAAGCGGAATGGATTATGTACAAACAGAACAGATGCAAATGGATCCAATGATAACCTTGGCACTGTTCACATGCGGCCGTTCGTACGGATCCGCTGCGTACGTTCCACTGAACGGACCGCAAGTTTGCTGCAGTACCAAATTTTCCAGACCGCTAAGCCCAGCGGACCGAAAACGGAAGATGAAGCCCTGTACTGGGGGCGATGAGAGAACGGAATGTATCAACATACTAGTGAAAAAACGGACCATTCGGAGGGTTAATCCACTGGGGGTGGGGGTCTGTGGGGACGCTCCACTGGGAGTGGGAGTCTGGGGGGGATTGTGTACCTGAGCGAGCGGGCAGGTGAGGGAGGGTTTCTTACCTTTCTTCCCCTATTACCTCCCACGTCCAGGGCCGGTTTAAGCAACAATGGGGCCCCAGGGCAAAATAAACCTGGGGGGCCCCCCCAACATATACCCCGGAACAAAAATCGGCATTAGGGGACCTTTTTTGCAGCTGGCATAGTCAGGGTGTGAAGCCCCAATCGGTCGGAGCTCCACATTCTGGCTATCCCAGCCTGCATGGGGGACAAGGGGTTAAAAAGTTTCAGGAGGGGGGGACCCCACATAATTTTTTTTAAAAAAAATTCCCACACTCTAAACATAAACATTTTTTGGGAAAATAGGAAAAAATGCCAGGGATCTTCATACAGCCATATTGCGGCTGTATAGCGATCCGTGGCCAAAGCGCTGCGGCTGCGTATAGACCCCCCTGGAAACCCCGTCAGGAAATGTATTGTGCTTTCGTTTGATGCATATAAAATTACACTACCGTTAGGCTTGCTACTAAAAGTTACATTTACCGCATTCAAAACTATACTTTTTTCCTTCTAAACTTTAAAATCGATTTTCTCAAAAACTATAAGGTCTTTTTGAAAAATTGTTTTTTCCTCTTATTCCTAATGATCTCCTTAACATATCCTGCAAATTTAGGGTTTCTAGCATGTAAGGTGGATTTGCTATTAACCATTAAAGTCGGCAGGTTTTTAAATGTGTTTTTTTTTCCTTTGAAACTTTAAAATCGATTTTCTCAAAAACTATAAGGCCGATTTGAAAATTTTTTTTTTACTCGTGTAGCCACTGGGGGCCCCTACAAGCTCTGGGGCCCTGGGGCAGCTGCCTCCTTTGCCTTAATGGTAGCGCCGGCCCTGCCCACGTCGCATCATGTGACTACCAAACTTCCTCTTTCTGGGTTAAAAGAGGAAGTGTGGTAGTCATGTGACGTGACATAAGATGCAAGGAGGAAGACAGAAGCCTGGTAAGTTAACCCTCCCTCACCCGCCCACTCAGGTGCACGGATCGAAGTGAAAACGGGTGTGATCAACTGGTGATCAGATCCGTTTTCATGGATCCTTTAGCCAGTTTGAAGGAAGCTTTTCTGATCCGGTGAAGCGGAAACAGGATCCGCATTACTGTATCCATTTGGCTTTAAAATCCAGTGTGAACCGGGCCTAAGTCTCTGAGTAGCCCGTTGCAGCAATGAGAAAGCCTGAAGCGTGGCAGTAGCACAGATCTGCTCAGGTTTCGGAGGGAAAAGCCAAACCTGGTCGCGTCCGTGCTACTTTGCAGGCGGGTTCGTGCATGCGCTGTTGCATGGACTCAATCATGCTTGACTTTTTCCACCAAGCTGGTCCGTGCTACTGATCACGTGGGAGACATCTACATATAAATGCGGGAACAGCGCCGGAACAGACTAGTGGAGGAGGATGGGGAGAGCTTCTGAAGATTCCAGAGGCTTCCTTCTCCAAAGGTAAGTACCCAAATTAAACATTTTTATACCCCACAGGTTTCCTTTAAAGAAATGGTAGAAATACCCTTGGCTCAATGAGGCTCTGAGAGAGGTTTCTGAGTTGTGGAATGGAGTCCACCACCTGATACCCAAGCTGGGACAAGGTGGTACGGCATAGTTCCTGCACGGACTTGACGATATTGAAATTTAGACGTAGCCTCCAGTTGTCGGTGGTCTTTGAGGAGTTCCTGTTTGTTGTGTATTTGTTTACATTGGAGGGAACTACGGCGTTTGTATTCTCCTCAATCCACGCCGTGAGGTTTTCTTTCCACTCAAGGCCTACAAAGTTGTATATCTCGTTGGCTTTCCTCACCGGATCCCTGGCAAGGTCCTCATATCGGACAAGCATGTACTTCCCCCGTAGCCAAGAGGGTTTACTAAAGGCTGTCTCTACTGAGTTACTGTAATCCGTACAAATATTTTGGATGAAACTCAAATCTAAGTTATGTGGTTTCCTACCAGAAGAGTTCCAGATTTGGTAAGCCCTATATTGGTCTACAAATGTATATATCCTTGAGAAAAGAACAGCTCTGGGGTCTCTGACCAAGTGAATTATCTTTAGGTTTAGCCGAGGGTCTTCCAACAGCGTCCTCAGATATTTGATCTCCGGAATCCGGATTGTCTTTATGGCCATATGTTTATGAGTACGGCAAGTGATGGAAGCCAAAGTCAGGTTTACCCGTTTGCACTTCTTACTGCATAAACTCTCCTCGACTCTCTCTAAGTGTTCACACACAGGCGGTGAGCACAAAGCGTTGCTCGCCCCGCGCCGGAAGATAAACGGCACCACGTGGTCTTTAGGGGTTGGATTCATATAGTTTTCCAGGAGGTAAAAATCACATTCGAAGAGGTTCCGTAGCAAGTCCCGATAGGCCCCAAGAAGGGACCTCCTGTCTATGGTGGATTTAGCTTTGGAAAACATGTGTTGGACGTGGTAAAGAGGCTCAAACAGGTAGACAACATCAGAGTTTTGGTTGAAGAGTTGGCCAAGAAACGAGGAACCACTTCTGGAGGCGGCGAATACTAGTATTTGTGTCCTGCTCTGTGGGTTGACATCTTCACACAATGATCCTGGAAAGCAAAAGGAAATAAACATCATAAAAAATAGTATATTATTATCTGTTATATAGTGTCATTCTAGCATACAGCACTGTACAGTAAAAAAAGGGTTACGTTATACAATAAAATTGATTCACTAATCCGTGATAACTGATATCACGGTCGTGCTAGCGTTTTTGCGCGCGTAACGTTTTTTCATGCGCAATCGCAAATTTTCCCACAAAAACGTTTGTGCGAAAATTCGCGATTGCACGTGAAAAAACGTTACACGCATTATAACGTGCACAAAGCGCTAGCGCGACCGTGAGATCAGTTATCACGGTTTAGTGAATTAAAGCCCAACAAATGCAAACTAGGGCACAGCAAGAAAAGAGAACACCGACGGAAACAGGAAATTTGGGCGCCTGCGGTAAATGGACAATTTGGGCAATGCCATAGGAACCGATGTTCCGATAACTGGCGGCAACCTGTTTCCCAAGCAGAAAAGTGGGTTGCCCGGTAAAATGTATCATTAAAGGAGGTGTGTGTGTGTGTGTGTGTGTGTGTGTGTGTGTGTGTGTGTGTGTGTGTGTGTGTGTGTGTGTGTGTGTGTGTGTGTGTGTGTGTGTGTGTGTGTGTGTGTGTGTGTGTGTGTGTGTGTGGGGGGGGGGGGGGGGGGGGGGTGTTTGAAAATAAAAACGGACACTTACCTGGGGCTTCTACAGGCCCCCTGCAGTTGTAATGTCCCGCGCCGTCCTCCAACGAGCCTCCTTCCCCCGTCGCTGGTCCCGGTCTAATTACGATTCTAATAAGACCGCGGCTGCGCACCCATGGCTGTGCGTGTGCTCGCTCTCACACGCGTCACCGGGAGCTTACTGCACAGGTGCAGTACAAGAAAACTTCTTACTGCGCATGCGCAGTAAGCTCTCGATAATGCGCACTATTAGTCTTGTTAGATGGATATCAGACTGGGAACCGAGGATCGTAGGAGGACGGCGCGGGACGTGACAGCTGCAGTAGGTCGGTAGAAGCCTCAGGTAAGTGTTATTTTCAAACATCCCCCCACATCACCACTTTAAAGCAAACCTGGATTGAAAAATCGCGCTTTTCTCCTGGCAGACTCAAAGCGCCAGAGCTGCAGCCACTAGGACGCGCTCTTAAGGCAGTAGCAGTGTTAGGGAGACTTGCCAAAGGTCTCCTGCTGAATAGGTGCTGGATTACTGAACAGGCAGGGCTGAGATTCAAACCCTGGTCTCCTGTGTCAGAGGCAGAGCGCTTATCCATTACACCATCCAGCCTGTTGTATGTGTAGTACGGATAAGGAATACAACATTAGTAGCAAAGAAAAGTGTCATTTTGTCACATTTACAGTTTTAAAACCACACTCTGTATTTTAAGCTATAAAACAAAGCTGAAAAAATGACCCTTTGAACTTTGCTGCAGTAAAACCTTATCTCAAGCTGTCTCTCACTGTTTCATGCCTGTTTAAGTGCTTCAGGAAACCGGACTGTATTCCACCCAGTAGGTCGAAGAGCTCAGAGCAGCTCTTTTGCATAGATAACAACTGAAGTTTCTTAAAGTGTAACTGTTGGGCATAAAATCAAAAATCAATTCTTTATTTTTATCTGGTAAACAAGTAATAAGGATGCTAATCAGGCAATCCAAAAGTTAAAATCACAATTACTTTTCTTGTTGATAAATGATCATTCCCCAGTTTACATGACTCTTATTTGGTACACAGAAAATTTGGTACACAAAAGAGAAGTTGCAGGGAATGCTGGGTTGTGCTTTTTTTTTTGCTTCTCTACTTCCCCTCAGACTTAACTAATGCAGCCTGATTGGCTGAAGCCTCTTTCCCTCCTGTTTTCCCCTCCCACACCTCTGTTCCTCTCTGATTGGCCAGTATTTCTCCTGCTGAGACAATGCACTTTCTATGGTGAAGGGCGGGCAAATCAAGCAGAAGAGAATAAGGGCGGATATTACATCACAACTGGCTTCAAAATAGCCACAGTAAATATGGAAACTGTCTAGAATGGGATTCTCTACTTTTCTTTTATAAAATTTACAGGAATCATAACGTGGACAGTACAATACATGTGTTATGTAAGTAGAGCAAGTATTTATCTACTTATATATTTGTTTGTTTTTTCCTAAGATGGTATGGCTGACAGCTCCCCTTTAACTCTTCCTATACTGGAAAACAATATGAGACTCCTTTCTTTGCTACTAATGTTCTATTAATTCTGAGCTGTACCACACATACATTATCACATAAGTTTATTTTTGCTTCAAGTTTGCTTGAATATTTCCCTTTATCATTTACATTATTTACGTAGTAATCAATGCAATTTGGAAACAGGAAATTTGATCTGCCAGGTCAGTCTTTCAAAATGTACAAGCATCCTCATACATCGGCCATCTTTAAAGGGGAACTGTAGTGAAAATAACAATTAATAAAATTGCTTATTTCTTACAATATTCATTTATAAATTATTAAAGGGGCACTGCAGCGAAATACTGTAAAATTTAAAATATGTGCAAACATATACAAATAAGAAGTACATTTTTCCAGAGTAAAATAAATTACTTTTCTCCTATGTTGCAGTCACTTACAGTAGGTAGTAGAAATCTGACAGAAGTGACAGGTTTTGGACTAGTCCATCTCTTCACAGGGGATTCTCAGGGATTTATTTATTTTCAAAAGCACTTAGTGAATGGCAGTTGCTCTGTCCAGCTGCCAAAAAACTGTGTAGCGAGCAGGGAAGCTGGCCAGCATCTTTGTATAATTCCTTTTTAGGGAATATCTTCATAAAGAATAAAAGCCTTGCTGAGAATCCCCTATGAAGAGATGGACTAGTCCAAAACCTGTCACTTCTGTCAGATTTCTACTACCTACTGTAAGTGACAGTATTATAGGAGAAAAGTAATTTATGGCTCTTTTTACTCTGGAAAAAATGTACTTTTTATTTGTATATGTTTGCACATATTTTAAATTTTACAGTTTTTCGCTGTGGTGCCCCTTTAGGTGAGGGCAGGAACACACTAGATAGTTTCACACTTGCGTCTTCCACTATGTGCTATGGAAAATGCTTATGCGATTCTGCCTAGTGTGTTCCTACCCTCAGTGTTGGCCCATTGTAAAAATCTTGATTTACATTCTGAAATATGGTGGTGACGTCTTTAGTTCTGTCAGGTGATCTGTGCGGAATGTTTATTACTGATTGTTCTATGCACAGGGGGAGATACAGCTTGCTTGGCAGTTGGAAACAGCCATTATTTCCCACAATGCAACCAGGTTCACAGACAGGAAACTGTCAGGACCACGGTCATGACATCACGCTATGGGAGGGGTCCCAACACAATATCAGCCAAACGGACCCCCTGATGATCTACTGAAAAAAGGTAAGGGTGTCCATACATTAGACAATGTATGGGCAGATCAACCAAAAGATAAATCTCTTTCTGATCAAATCTGATTGGAGAGAGATCTGTCGCATTCGCCGCTTCCCCCTCCACCCCCCCCCCCCCAGTGCATACACGAGTCCCACATGGTTGCCAGAGTAACGTGGTCACGTGTGACGGCATACACTCGCCCACGAGTACGTTGGCCACCATGTGAGGCGTGTGAATGGATGGAGGACGGAGCCCAGAGCCAGCGGCGGACATGGACAGGTAATATAATGCACTGGGCACTGGAGATGGGCACATTAGGGGGGCAGCATCGGGGGTTTCATTGCATTCAGAGCTCGTCCTGATTTCGCTCACTGTTAGCACAGCGTATCCGACCGACCGCAACAGACGAACTCTGATCGACATGCTCGACCCGAAATTGCTCGCATCATCAATCGGACATGCACTTGGCAGCACCGATTTTCATCCGATTCGATTATAATTATCGGAATTGGATGGTTGATCTGCTGCCAAGTCGCTAGACATAGGGGTACTGTAAAGATTTCTCCTGGGAAAGGGGTATCAGCTACTGATTGGGGTGAAGTTCAGTCCTTGGTTACAGTTCATCTTTAATTGTTGATTACTTTTTTTAAAGATAGTAAATAAATAGTTCATCTGTTCATTTTCTGCTTTTCTTTTCTTTTCTTTTTTTTGACAGATACAATCTTGTCTTGGGTATGTAATTTAAAGTGACACTTAAAGGGATACTGTAGGGGTGTCGGGGGAAAAATTAGTTGAACTTACCCGGGGCTTCTAATGGTCCCCCGCAGACATCCTGTGTTGGCGCAGCCACTCCCCAATGCTCCGGCCCCGCCTCCGGTTCACTTTTGTAATTTCCGACTTTAAAGTCAGAAAACCACTCCGCCTGCGTTGCCGTGTCCTCGCTCCCGCTGATGTCACCAGGAGCGTACTGCGCAGACACAGACCGTACTGGGCCTGCACAGTACACTCCTGGTGACAATCCCGCTGATGTCAGCAGGATCGAGGACAAAGCAACGCAGGCGGAGTGGTTTTCAGACTTTAAAGTCTGAAATTCCAGAAGTGAACCGGAGGCGGGGCCGGAGCATCGGTGAGCGGCTGCGCGGGCACCGGATGTCTGCGGGGGACCATTAGAAACTCCGGGTAAGTTCAACTCATTTTCCCCCGACCCCCCTACAGTGTCCCTTTAAGCGAAAGAAACCTCATGATATAATGAATTGTATGTGTAATACGGATAATTAATAGACCATTAATAGCAAAGAAAATAGTCTCATATTTTTATTTTCATATATATATACTAGCTGATGACCCGGCGTTGCCCAGGAATGTATTTGGCTGGTGTTGGCCCCGCCCACTTTTTCTAACCCTAACACACAAACCCTGAATGACCAAGTTTGTGAGCTTTGGCATCAATAATTTGTATATTCCCATAGAAATTAAAAAATTAGATTAGCTGTTTGCGACTCCGCCCCTCTCCAGCATTTGAACTATAGGCACTCATTGAGTAACTGTAGCAGGTTCGAGGCATCTTCTATTAACATTGGCAGCAATTTAAATATTCCCCTTGAAAATCAATAGGTGAATTTTGATTGTCCATTATAGGCCCCACCCACTTCCCTGATTATTAATCCCAGTCACCCAGTGACCATCTGTGCAAAGTTTGAGAACCCTGCCATTAACATTGTAAGAAGGCCTGCAGTTTATATTTTCCCAGTGAAATTTGTATTTGGCTCTGCCCACTTTTTGTAACCTAGACAATGACCAAGTTTGTGAGCTTTCAGGTCCTTGGCTTCAATAAAAACAAATCTGATTGGCTGTTTTTGGCTCCGCCCCTTTTTCTGAATTTGAACCCCAGTGACCCAATGGCCAACTGTGCCAGGTTTGGGGCATCTGCTATTAACAGTGTAATGGCAGCAATTTAAATATTCCCCTTGAAAATCAACAGGTGAATTTTGATTGGCTGTTGTAGGCTCCACCCATTTTCATGAATATTAATCTCAGTCACCCAATGACCAACTGTGCAAAGTTTGAGAACCCTGCCATTAATGGTGTAAGAATGGCTGCAGTTTATATTTTCCAGTGAAATTTGTTTTTGGCTCCGCCCACTTTTTGTAACCTGGGCACACAGTCACTCAATGACCAAGTTTGTGAGCTGTCAGGTTCCTGGCATCAAAAATGTGTGAATGGAAGCAGTTTATCCAGCAGGGAAATCTGATTGGCTGTTTGTGGCCCTGCCCCTTTAGTGAATTTGGACCCCAGTCACCCAATGACCAACTGTAGCAAGTCTGAAGCCTCTGCCATAAACAGTGTAAGAATGACAGCAGTTTCAATATTACCCTTGAAAATACAATAGGTGAATTTTACTTAGCTGTTGTAGGCTCCACCCACTTTCCTGAATATGAATCTCATTCACCCAATGACCAAGTGTGCCAGGTTTGAGAACCCTGCGATTAACAGTCTAAGAATGGCTGCAGTTTACATTTTCCCATTAACCTCCTGAGCGATAATCCCGAGCTGAGCTCGGGGTATATCGCGCAGGAGGATTTCTCAGGCCCTGGTGGGCCGATTTGCATAATTTTTTTTTGTTACATGCAGCTAGCACTTTGCTAGCTGCGTGTAACTTCCGCTCGCCGCCGATCCGCCGCCGCTCGCCGTGCTGTGCAGCCCCACCCTCCCAGACCCCTTGCGCAGCCTGGCCAATCAGTGCCAGGCAGCGCTGTGGGGTGGATCGGGACTCCCTCTGACGTCACGACGTCCAAGACGTCGGTGACGTCATCCCGCCCCGTCGCCATGGCGACCGGGGAAGCCCAGCAGGAAATCCCGTTCTGAACGGGATTTCCTGCTTACTCTGATCGCCGAAGGCGATCGGAGTGGGTGGGGGGATGCCGATGCGCTGCGGCTATCATGTAGCGAGCCCTGGGCTCGCTGCATGACTTAAAAAATAAAAAAT